>NW_026782649.1:0-197812 GCF_031769215.1 Ylistrum balloti | reverse complement strand
TCCTTGTGGTGTGGTATATTTAGTTATAGAGATGTGTGTACCTAATCCTTGTGGTATATTTAGTTATAGAGATGTGTGTACCTAATCCTTGTGGTATATTTAGTTATAGAGATGTGTGTATCTAATCCTTGTGGTGTGGTATATTTAGTTATAGAGATGTGTGTACCTAATCCTTGTGGTATATTTAGTTATAGAGATGTGTGTACCTAATCCTTGTGGTGTGATATATTTAGTTATAGAGATGTGTGTACCTAATCCTTGTGGTATATTTAGTTATAGAGATGTGTGTACCTAATCCTTGTGGTGTGATATATTTAGTTATAGAGATGTGTGTACCTAATCCTTGTGGTGTGATATATTTAGTTATAGAGATGTGTGTACCTAATCCTTGTGGTATATTTAGTTATAGAGATGTGTGTACCTAATCCTTGTGGTATATTTAGTTATAGAGATGTGTGTACCTAATCCTTGTGGTGTGATATATTTAGTTATAGAGATGTGTGTACCTAATCCTTGTGGTGTGGTATATTTAGTTATAGAGATGTGTGTACCTAATCCTTGTGGTGTGATATATTTAGTTATAGAGATGTGTGTACCTAATCCTTGTGGTATAATTAGTTATAGAGATGTGTGTACCTAATCCTTGTGGTGTGATATATTTAGTTATAGAGATGTGTGTACCTAATCCTTGTGGTGTGATATATTTAGTTATAGAGATGTGTGTACCTAATCCTTGTGGTATATATTTGTGGTAGTTATAGAGATGTGTGTACCTAATCCTTGTGGTGTGATATATTTAGTTATAGAGATGTGTGTACCTAATCCTTGTGGTGTGGTATATTTAGTTATAGAGATGTGTGTACCTAATCCTTGTGGTATATTTAGTTATAGAGATGTGTGTACCTAATCCTTGTGGTGTGGTATATTTAGTTATAGAGATGTGTGTACCTAATCCTTGTGGTATATTTAGTTATAGAGATGTGTGTACCTAATCCTTGTGGTGTGATATATTTAGTTATAGAGATGTGTGTACCTAATCCTTGTGGTGTGATATATTTAGTTATAGAGATGTGTGTACCTAATCCTTGTGGTGTGATATGTTTAGTTATAGAGATGTGTGTACCTAATCCTTGTGGTGTTATAGAGATGTGTGTATATCCTTGTGGTGTGGTATTTAGTTATAGATGTGTGTACCTAATCCTTGTGGTGTGATATATTTAGTTATATAGATGTGTGTACCTAATCCTTGTGGTGTGATATATTAAGTTATAGAGATGTGTGTACCTAATCCTTGTGGTGTGGTATATTTAGTTATAGAGATGTGTGTACCTAATCCTGGTGTGGTATATTTAGTTATAGAGATGTGTGTACCTAATCCTTGTGGTGTGATATATTTAGTTATAGAGATGTGTGTACCTAATCCTTGTGGTGTGATATATTTAGTTATAGAGATGTGTGTACCTAATCGTTGTGGTATATTTAGTTATAGAGATGTGTGTACCTAATCCTTGTGGTATATATTAGTTATAGAGATGTGTGTACCTAATCCTTGTGGTGTGATATATTTAGTTATAGAGATGTGTGTACCTAATCCTTGTGGTGTGATATATTTAGTTATAGAGATGTGTGTACCTAATCCTTGTGGTATAATTAGTTATAGAGATGTGTGTACCTAATCCTTGTGGTATATTTAGTTATAGAGATGTGTGTACCTAATCCTTGTGGTGTGATATATTTAGTTATAGAGATGTGTGTACCTAATCCTTGTGGTGTGATATATTTAGTTATAGAGATGTGTGTACCTAATCCTTGTGGTGTGGTATATTTAGTTATAGAGATGTGTGTACCTAATCCTTGTGGTGTGGTATATTTAGTTATAGAGATGTGTGTACCTAATCCTTGTGGTGTGATATATTAAGTTATAGAGATGTGTGTACCTAATCCTTGTGGTGTGATATATTTAGTTATAGAGATGTTTGTACCTAATCCTTGTGGTGTGATATATTTAGTTATAGAGATGTTTGTACCTAATCCTTGTGGTAAATTTAGTTTTAGAGATGTGTGTACCTAATCCTGAGATGTGTGTGTACCTAATCCTTGTGGTGTGGTATATTTAGTTATAGAGATGTGTGTACCTAATCCTTGTGGTGTGATATATTTAGTTATAGAGATGTGTGTACCTAATCCTTGTGGTATATTTAGTTATAGAGATGTGTGTACCTAATCCTTGTGGTGTGGTATATTTAGTTATAGAGATGTGTGTACCTAATCCTTGTGGTATATTTAGTTATAGAGATGTGTGTACCTAATCCTTGTGGTATATTTAGTTATAGAGATGTGTGTACCTAATCCTTGTGGTGTGGTATATTTAGTTATAGAGATGTGTGTACCTAATCCTTGTGGTGTGGTATATTTAGTTATAGAGATGTGTGTACCTAATCCTTGTGGTGTGATATATTTAGTTATAGAGATGTGTGTACCTAATCCTTGTGGTGTGTTATATTTAGTTATAGAGATGTGTGTACCTAATCCTTGTGGTGTGGTATATTTAGTTATAGAGATGTGTGTACCTAATCCTTGTGGTGTGATATATTTAGTTATATAGATGTGTGTACCTAATCCTTGTGGTGTGGTATATATTTAGTTATAGAGATGTGTGTACCTAATCCTTGTGGTGTGATATATTTAGTTATAGAGATGTGTGTACCTAATCCTTGTGGTGTGGTATATTTAGTTATAGAGATGTGTGTACCTAATCCTTGTGGTATATTTAGTTATAGAGATGTGTGTACCTAATCCTTGTGGTGTGGTATATTTAGTTATAGATATATTTGATATATTTAGTGTGTGTATAGAGATGTGTGTACCTAATCCTTGTGGTGTGATATATTTAGTTATAGAGATGTGTGTACCTAATCCTTGTGGTGTGATATATTTAGTTATAGAGATGTGTGTACCTAATCCTTGTGGTATATTTAGTTATAGAGATGTGTGTACCTAATCCTTGTGGTATATTTAGTTATAGAGATGTGTGTACCTAATCCTTGTGGTGTGATATATTTAGTTATAGAGATGTGTGTACCTAATCCTTGTGGTGTGATATATTTAGTTATAGAGATGTGTGTACCTAATCCTTGTGGTGTGGTATATTTAGTTATAGAGATGTGTGTACCTAATCCTTGTGGTGTGTTTTATTTAGTTTTAGAGATGTGTGTACCTAATCCTTGTGGTATATTTAGTTATAGAGATGTGTGTACCTAATCCTTGTGGTGTGGTATATTTAGTTATAGAGATGTGTGTACCTAATCCTTGTGGTGTGATATATTTAGTTATAGAGATGTGTGTACCTAATCCTTGTGGTGTGTGTATATATTTAGTTATAGAGATGTGTGTACCTAATCCTTGTGGTGTGATATATTTGTGGTGTGGTATATTTAGTTATAGAGATGTGTGTACCTAATCCTTGTGGTGTGTGTATATTTATTTAGTATAGAGATGTGTGTACCTAATCCTTGTTATAGAGATGTGTGTACCTAATCCTTGTGGTGTGGTATATTTAGTTATAGAGATGTGTGTACCTAATCCTTGTGGTATATTTAGTTATAGAGATGTGTGTACCTAATCCTTGTGGTATATTTAGTTATAGAGATGTGTGTACCTAATCCTTGTGGTGTGATATATTTAGTTATAGAGATGTGTGTACCTAATCCTTGTGGTATATTTAGTTATAGAGATGTGTGTACCTAATCCTTGTGGTGTGGTATATTTAGTTATAGAGATGTGTGTACCTAATCCTTGTGGTGTGATATATTTAGTTATAGAGATGTGTGTACCTAATCCTTGTGGTGTGATATATTTAGTTATAGAGATGTGTGTACCTAATCCTTGTGGTATATTTAGTTATAGAGATGTGTGTACCTAATCCTTGTGGTGTGGTATATTTAGTTATAGAGATGTGTGTACCTAATCCTTGTGGTGTGATATATTTAGTTATAGAGATGTGTGTACCTAATCCTTGTGGTATATTTAGTTATAGAGATGTGTGTACCTAATCCTTGTGGTGTGGTATATTTAGTTATAGAGATGTGTGTACCTAATCCTTGTGGTATATTTAGTTATAGAGATGTGTGTACCTAATCCTTGTGGTATATTTAGTTATAGAGATGTGTGTACCTAATCCTTGTGGTGTGGTATATTTAGTTATAGAGATGTGTGTACCTAATCCTTGTGGTGTGGTATATTTAGTTATAGAGATGTTTGTACCTAATCCTTGTGGTAAATTTAGTTATAGAGATGTGTGTACCTAATCCTTGTGGTGTGATATATTTAGTTATAGAGATGTTTGTACCTAATCCTTGTGGTATATTTAGTTATAGAGATGTGTGTACCTAATCCTTGTGGTGTGGTATATTTAGTTATAGAGATGTGTGTACCTAATCCGTGTGATATATTTAGTTATAGAGATGTGTGTACCTAATCCTTGTGGTGTGGTATATTTATTTATAGAGATGTGTGTACCTAATCCTTGTGGTGTGGTATATTTAGTTATAGAGATGTGTGTACCTAATCCGTGTGATATATTTAGTTATAGAGATGTGTGTACCTAATCCTTGTGGTGTGGTATATTTAGTTATAGAGATGTGTGTACCTAATCCGTGTGATATATTTAGTTATAGAGATGTGTGTACCTAATCCTTGTGGTGTGGTATATTTAGTTATAGAGATGTGTGTACCTAATCCGTGTGATATATTTAGTTATAGAGATGTGTGTACCTAATCCGTGTGATATATTTAGTTATAGAGATGTGTGTACCTAATCCTTTTGGTGTGATATATTTAGTTATAGAGATGTGTGTACCTAATCCTTGTGGTGTGATATATTTAGTTATAGAGATGTGTGTACCTAATCCTTGTGGTATATTTAGTTAAAGAGATGTGTGTACCTAATCCTTGTGGTATATTTAGTTATAGAGATGTGTGTACCTAATCCTTGTGGTGTGATATATTTAGTTATAGAGATGTGTGTACCTAATCCTTGTGGTGTGATATATTTAGTTATAGAGATGTGTGTACCTAATCCTTGTGGTGTGGTATATTTAGTTATAGAGATGTGTGTACCTAATCCTTGTGGTATATTTAGTTATAGAGATGTGTGTACCTAATCCTTGTGGTGTGATATATTTAGTTATAGAGATGTGTGTACCTAATCCTTGTGGTATATTTAGTTATAGAGATGTGTGTACCTAATCCTTGTGGTGTGGTATATTTAGTTATAGAGATGTGTGTACCTAATCCTTGTGGTGTGATATATTTAGTTATAGAGATGTGTGTACCTAATCCTTGTGGTGTGATATATTTAGTTATAGAGATGTGTGTACCTATTCCTTGTGGTATATTTAGTTATAGAGATGTGTGTACCTAATCCTTGTGGTGTGGTATATTTAGTTATAGAGATGTGTGTACCTAATCCTTGTGGTGTGATATATTTAGTTATAGAGATGTGTGTACCTAATCCTTGTGGTATATTTAGTTATAGAGATGTGTGTACCTAATCCTTGTGTGTGTAATCCTGGTGTGGTATATTTAGTTATAGAGATGTGTGTACCTAATCCTTGTGGTATATTTAGTTATAGAGATGTGTGTACCTAATCCTTGTGGTATATTTAGTTATAGAGATGTGTGTACCTAATCCTTGTGGTGTGGTATATTTAGTTATAGAGATGTGTGTACCTAATCCTTGTGGTGTGGTATATTTAGTTATAGAGATGTGTGTACCTAATCCTTGTGGTGTGATATATTTAGTTATAGAGATGTGTGTACCTAATCCTTGTGGTGTGGTATATTTAGTTATAGAGATGTGTGTACCTAATCCTTGTGATATATTTAGTTATAGAGATGTGTGTACCTAATCCTTGTGGTGTGGTATATTTAGTTATAGAGATGTGTGTACCTAATCCTTGTGGTATATTTAGTTATAGAGATGTGTGTACCTAATCCTTGTGGTGTGGTATATTTAGTTATAGAGATGTGTGTACCTAATCCTTGTGGTGTGATATATTTAGTTATAGAGATGTGTGTACCTAATCCTTGTGATATATTTAGTTATAGAGATGTGTGTACCTAATCCTTGTGGTGTGGTATATTTAGTTATAGAGATGTGTGTACCTAATCCTTGTGGTGTGATATATTTAGTTATAGAGATGTGTGTACCTAATCCTTGTGGTGTGGTATATTTAGTTATAGAGATGTGTGTACCTAATCCTTGTGATATATTTAGTTATAGAGATGTGTGTACCTAATCCTTGTGGTATATTTAGTTATAGAGATGTGTGTACCTAATCCTTGTGGTGTGGTATATTTAGTTATAGAGATGTGTGTACCTAATCCTTGTGTTGTGATATATTTAGTTATAGAGATATGTGTACCTAATCCTTGTGGTGTGATATATTTAGTTATAGAGATGTGTGTACCTAATCCTTGTGGTGAGAGACGTTCCTGTTCAAGCCACTGTGTGTGTCATGGAAATCTGCTGGGAGGAAACTGCGATCATCGTAGGTTTTAGATATAAGCTGAAAGTTTAAATGTGTCAGTTTGTAAGATCGTTTTCAAACTACGTATTTTTAGGACTGTTTGTCCAGTACTTTATACAAATATTTAGATGTCTTTCCAGTCTGTATGGAATCAATTCCGTAATCTTTTTGATATTTTGAAGTTGGCATTGACGTTGGACTTCTGTTACTATAAATAGAAGATCCCTTGTAATAATATTATCATTGACTACCCAGCAAGACAAGACAGTTTTCGTTCATTACGAATGAAATACGTTATAAAAGTTATATTTAATTATTTGCGAATTTTAAATAAATCAATGTCTATAAAATGATTGACATATCCTTTCCTAGATACCTGCCAACCTTTTGACTGTAATAAAGTCTGCACACATGAGTGTGTATGTATTGATGATTACTTTGGATCTGAATGCGAAGATGGTAAGTAATGTCCTAACTATGTATTTCTATACATTGTGACGTCAGTGTTGGAGAAACAGTCCTATCTTCCGCATTTTTGGTCAGTAAATTTTGATTTGAAAAATATTTCTTACGTTTATTGCGAATTGAAAATACAAGGCAAATTTTCCCGAACATTTTGGATTGATGACGTCGTGTGCACGGTAGACGTCTATTCGCGGGTGGGTGTATACCACATAAATGTCCATAAAGAACGAGAGATTTAACACGAATTGCAATACAAGGATAACTGATGTCCAAAACCATATGCATGTTCCATCACTTTTACGTAATTCGCTGTAAATACTTTATTTGGCAATTAAAATATATCTGATGCTAGTCAAACAGCCTCGTGGCATGTTTCTCGTGTAATGAAATCTTGGTAGACAAAAATGAAATTTGCTAATTTTAACAACATATTTTTAAAATGAGCTGGTAACCATGGCAACAACCGTGAATCAGTAAATGTTTGGCATATACATAAGCCTTAGGTATCTACCTCAGTTGTTCACAATACTATGAAGTTGGGAAATATTTTCTATTTCAAATAGAGTCACTTCCAATATCGAAAACATTTGCTAATGATACGATTTTTTTCAAATATTCAAAATTGTTGTTGCTATGGTAACATCATTATCGGTAAAACATGATTTTGGGATATATGTATTCCCATATTTCTGGTTATATTGGAGTTGCTTACCAGAAAATTTGCTTGAAAAGGGTGAAGATTCATGTTGAAGCAAAATGACAGATTACAAATTCCTGGGTTTTAGGGAGTTCATAAATGCTGCAGTAGGATTCTATGTATTTTGTCACAGTGTATTAACAATATTTGAACTACTGTGTCATTGTGTAAGTTTTGCTTCTTTATAAGGATTACGAAGAAAAAAAAAAGAAGTTTTTTGCAACTGCTTTTCCAGATTTCTCAAAAATTGTTGTATCATTCGACGTTGTCATGGTGATAAAATATGTCTATGTCTTTTGAAGTAAATGGTGGATTTTCCGAATGGGGTTCATATGGAAGTTGTTCAAGAACATGCGGAACCGGAAGTAAGACCAGAACGAGGGCATGTGATAACCCGACACCTGTTGGGACCGGATCTGATTGTGCTGGAAACACTTCAGAGACCGTTCCATGTAGTACTGACCCTTGTCCAAGTATGTTGATTTTGTTTTTCGAATTCTAGATTACTAACCTAACAATTTTTTTCAATCAAGGACTAAAACTTTGTACGAAGATAGGACTATCAACAAATCATATCGTTGTGTTAAGTTAAATTGAATCCCACAACGGGTTTGAACTGGTAACTCACAATTATATCTTATCTGATGATAACGTTTCACTTTAATCAATAAATCTGTCTTAATTTACTAACAAATGATATCGGAATCATACCTTGTAATTTACTTCTATCTTTGTCAATAACGTTCTGAGTTACTCCCCTTTAAGGTCAAGAATGAAGCACTATTATTTTTTATGAATATTGTGTTAAAAGTCTAACGTGAGATGTTACTCAATTGTGTGTCTTCAGTACAATCTCTAGTAGTCGATTGTGTGTCTTCGGTACAATCTCTTGTAGTGAATCATGTGTCTTCGGTACAATCTCTTGTAGTGAATCATGTGTCTTCGGTACAATCTCTTGTAGTGAATCGTGTGTCTTCGGTACAATCTCTTGTAGTCAGTCGTGTGTCTTCGGTACAATCTCTTGTAGTGAATCATGTGTCTTCGGTACAATCTCTTGTAGTGAATCATGTGTCTTCGGTACAATCTCTAGTAGTCAATCGTGTGTTTTCGGTACAATCTCTTGTAGTCAATCGTGTGTCTTCGGTACAAGCTCTTGTAGTGAATGTGTCTTCAGTACAATCTCTTGTAGTCAGTCGTGTGTCTTCGGTACAATCTCTTGTAGTCAATCGTGTGTCTTCGGTACAATCTCTTGTAGTGAATCGTGTGTCTTCGGTACAATCTCTTGTAGTGAATAGTGTGTCTTCGGTACAATCTCTTGTAGTCAATCGTGTGTCGGTACAATCTCTTGTAGTCAGTCGTGTGTCTTCGGTACAATCTCTTGTAGTCAATCGTGTGTCTTCGGTACAATCTCTTGTAGTGAATCGTGTGTCTTCGGTACAATCTCTTGTAGTGAATCGTGTGTCTTCGGTACAATCTCTTGTAGTCAATCGTGTGTCGGTACAATCTCTTGTAGTGAATCGTCTGTCTTCGGTACAATCTCTTGTAGTCAATCGTGTGTCTTCGGTACAATCTCTTGTAGTCGATGGAGGTTGGTCCGAGTGGAATGAATGGGGATCCTGTTCTCAAACCTGCGGAAGTGGAACTCAGCAGAAAACTAGAACGTGTTCCAATCCCTTACGACAACATGGTGGCGCTGACTGTGAGAATAATCCGTCTACAGCTATAGCCAACCAGGCCTGTAACACAGCTGATTGTCCACGTAAGGCATTTGTCGGGATTTATCATCAGAAAAGGTTGATTTTCATACCACCGAAAATATTTGGTGGATATATATCTACATAAGAAAGTACAGACATCGGTTAACGAATACTTGATAGTAATCACATTATTTTTCGTTAATATCCTAATTATGATATATTCCCTCCAAATGAAGGTATACATATTGCATTGTCACTAGCAGTTGTGACTCCGGGCTTTGTATAGTACTATTTGACTGGGGTTTCCGTGACCTTTACTTTCATGAGTTCCAAATTTTGACTAAATCTTCTGAATAGTAACAGATCTACCAATGAAACTTGAAACATACTTGTACACTGTAAGAAAGTAAGAAAAGTTAAATATTGGCATATAGAAATGTACCTGTTAATTAATTAATTATCATCTGTAAAATTTCACGTGTCTAAGATATTTCGCTTTAATAACTTATTGAAATTGAGAACAAGATGAAAAAAGAACAAAAATGCCTTCATATCATATTTAAAATATTTGTCAAGAAAAAATGTTCTAAATTAATTATGTATCCTTATTTCAGCTGTCTGTCCTAACGGTTCTACGCAATTTAGCTGTACATGCCGAAATCATGTAATCAACATGACGTCAGAGAACTTGTCGGAAGTTATTGCTGCACTGAAGGAAGAATTGAAAGTTGACAAAACCAAAACAAGTCGTAAGTACAGAAGTTTATTTTAAATCATCCTGTATGTTGTTTTGGTGTTAAAGTAAATGGCGTGTTCTGTTTATGATTTATCCAAGTATTTTTTGCATTTTTCACATGTGTAATTTACTTATTTTGACGTCACTTTCGATAATGAAATGACGTCACACATCCGGAGATGACATTGTGACATAAGAACTACATATAAAGAGCGGGCATGTCTCGCCAGAGGCTCGCGAAAATGCAAAATTCAGAAAATTTCATATAAGATTCCATATACATGTATCATACATGTATACATGATGTATGCATTGTTTCATAACTATATTTAGCGCTAAACTAATTTCAGTATCAAATATCACGTTAAATTATCTACAGTATAAGTATTATATATCTATATATCTTATTTGAACAGTGAGTGTACGTCAGAAGACAAGTGTCGAAGACTCGCGGACATCGGCAAAGACGATTGGGGCTGTGGGAGCTGTGATGTTGGCTGTTCCATTTGTCTTAATCATTTTGTCAGATCTGAATATTGTCTATAAATATCTCAGCAAGAATTCCGCAAAGAGACACACATCACATCAAGTATGAAAACCCCCTCCCCTCCGCCCTTCCTTCCCCAGCCCCCCCCCCCCCTCTCTCTCTCTCCCTCTCTCTCTCTCTCCTGTATATATAGATATGTATGTATGTAACATGCCATCTTGTAAATATGTGTATTGTTTTATTTTTCGGGTAAGGGCTTAATTTATATTTTATTCATTTTCACATTTTCAAAACAAAACACATTTACATAAGACATGGAACAAATGGAGAAGAACATGTTGTACAACATAACAACAGCACACTAATTACACCGACAGGTACAATAGACAAAATAAGTCTAGGTTCTGATAATGTAAAGAATATATAATACATAGAGAATACATGTGTTAAAAGACAAAGGCATACTTTTGTACCAAGGTAGATTAATAGAATGAATATTAGACAAAAGTAAATCACACGAATACCAACTATTAACTTTAATCTAACCACTGTTTGGTTGGTGCTCTTAATTGAGCTTTATTTTTTAATTTACATTTAGATAAAAGAATTTGGCGTGCTTTTAACTCAACTTTAATGTGACTTTTAACACTATTAGAATTAAGTTGTTGTTCAAGACATCTTGACTTATATATGTAATGTTTTATAATAAGTAATATCAGGTTATCAATGTCAAATTTATTGTGTTTATTTAAAGTTTTACCTAAAATGAATTCTTTTTTATCAAATGTTAGACCAAGATTTTTAGCTATAATGTTAATTCTTAAATTTTCAATTAGATTTGACACAAGATCACAGTCCCATAATATATGGATAATAGCTTGTGGATGAAGTTTGCAAAAAGAACATTGGTTATTATCAGTTTTTCCAATTTTGAATAAGAATGTATTTGTAACAAGGTTTCTATGATTAATTCTATACTGCAGCCATTGAAGTTTGGAGTTTGATGTTGTGTTAAAAGGAGCTGAATAAATGTTGTTCCATGTATCTTCTCTCAAATTTAATGAAGTGTTCCATTTTATTTCAGATTTTGGTCTAGTAGAATTTTTACTGCTTGTTTTGTAAATTTCTTGAGCTCCCTTTTTGTCTTTCAAAATAAGTTTTAAGTTAATGGGAATACTAGGTAAAACAGTTCTTTTTTCTAAGTCGAATACGTTTTGGTTCCTCAAGATAAAATGATAGACAGCTCTTTTAATACTTTGATAAGTTAAGAAATTAGTATGAATATTACATTTTTCTCTTAATTCTTCAAGATTATAAAATGTTTTATCCTCTTTAGTTAAGTCATTAATAGTATGAATCCCATTATTATACCAAACCCTATTGAGGACATGTTTTCTATCAACTTTTATTTCACTATTAAACCAAATTGGATTTTCTATTATATGTGTTTTATAAATTTTGCTTGCTAAAATAGTGCTATACCACGCTTCTAGGACGTCTTTCCAGAATTTGTTTTCATACTGTTTTGACAGCTCTTTCACCTTTTCTATTCCCATATTAGCTAACCTATGCTTATCAAAAAGGAATCTATAAAAAATTCCCAATTTCCAGAATGGTTATATATCCTTCTGATCCAGGTTACTTTCAAAGCAGTAATGTATGATTTAATATGTATCATTTTTAGCCCCCCTTCCAAATAGTTTTTAATTATAACATCTCATAACATAAAATAAAGTATTGATTTTTTCATATACAAGTCATCAGGATTGGGAAGAGATAGAAAAAGATGATTGAACTGAGATATCAATAAAGTTTTTATAACAGTAATTCTACCAATTGGTGTAAGTATTCGTTTTCGCCACACTGATATTAACGATTTAAGCTTCGCAAGTTTTTTGTCAAAATTAAGTTTAGTAATTTTATGTAAATCTACATCATATTCTATGCCCAAAAGATTAAAGTTAGTACACCCCCATTTTAAGTTTAAATTGGTATTATAAGTATCTTCACTGTATTTTTTGCTGCCATTCATACTACCTGAGTCTTGGAGAAGTTCATTTTTAAACCTGAAATATTTGCAAAGAATGTAAGACTGTTTAATATTTCATCTAAAGACTTTTTGGATCCATCCAATATAACAGAAGTGTCATCAGCAAACTGTGATAGAAGTACTTCTTTTTCTCGTACAGTAATTCCTTTGATGTTAGAGTTATTTCTTACAATTATTGACTAAATCTCTGCAGACAAAATAAAAATATAAGATGAAACCGGATCTCCCTGACGACAACCGCATTCAATGTTGAAGAAATTTGACAAATTCCCCCTATCTTTATTGCTGATTTAGTATTATTCTGAAAAAGTTTAATCCATTTAATCATGTTAGGGCCAAATTTTAAAAAATTCAAAGTCTTTGTAATGAAATTCCAGGATATAGAGTCAAACGCTTTTTCGAAATCAATTAAAAGTAAAAGGCCAGGAATATTGTTGTCTTCTGTGTATTTCATTACATCATAAATCAACCGTGTATTTTCACCAATATATCTGCCAGGAATAAAACCGGTTTGGTTATTACTTACTAATTTACTTATAACAGTTTTGAATCTCTCAGCAATTGTACCAGAAGCAAGTTTGTAGATAGTGTTCAATAAAGTTATAGGTCGCCAGTTAGTTAATTTATTACGTGGTTTATTACCTTTAGGAATACAAGTTATTATACCTTGTTTCTGTGTTATTTAAAAGTTCTGAAATACTGAAGCTATAGTTAAGTGATCTTAAACTAAAGTGCCCTAACTTTTGCCAAAACATTTTTAAAAACTCAACAATGAAACCATCAGAACCTGGGCTTTTATTATTTTTCATTTTCAAAAGAGTATTTGATAATTTCGATGGATATTCCTGGGTGAATCCGGTAAATTGAACTAATTGTACATACAGTTTGTCGGTCCACGATTTCTGAATTCTGTCATCATAATTACACACGTCTAGTACGTTTTGGTTGACCTGGGTTAGGTCGTCCTTTATGACAGTACGAGTACCGTTCAGTTTGTATCGGTTGGCGATGCATTCCATTTTTTTTCTCCTACACATGAATTTAACTATCACAGGTCTGTTTTTTTATTGTTAAAGCGACCTAAGCGATGTGCGATGTCAATGTCACTATTCGCGATTTCCATTTCGAGTTTAGTTTTTAGAAGATCACACACTTTTTCACATGTGTTTTCAACTTTTTCCTTCTCGTCATCGTGTAGCCCAAAGATACGGATGCTGGATTTTCTGGTGTATTGTTCAAGTTCGTTAAGACCATACTCAGCCTTTTCCGCGGTATATCCCACTTCTGTAACGATATCATCCATTCTGTTCACTTTGCTTTCCAATGAAATGACTTTTTTCATGTCGTCGTTTGTAATCTCAAGGTCAAATATTCTAGTTTCTAGTATGTCAACTTTCTTGTTCAACTTATCGACAACTTCCGATGTTATTGTTGTCGTTCCTGGCCGATGTGGCGTTTACGAGATCTGATTCTGTGGCCATTTTACTAAAGTTTTCATTTAAGCTCTCCACGGTTACCATGCCAGATAACTTTTGATCTATACAGTTCATTTTGGATTCAAGATTGGTGATTGCTCTCATCATTCCTTCGCCAAGCTTTCTAAGTTGTGTTTTATCGAATTTGAAGGCTGTAAGGGTAGGTTGATTGGTATTAACAATAGTTTTTGCTTTTTTGACCGTCTTTTTGGTGCTTTTCTTTGGAGCATCAGTATCACAAAAACTCATGTCAGAGCTTGAAGTAGATACAATTTTACGTTTTTCTGCCATTTCCATTGAACTAATTGTTCACTCTAAATATTACCGTCAGATATAGAGCTGAGCGTATAGGTACATGTAACTTATACATATCATAGTGTACAGGTAACGTATATCGTATACACACTTATATGTATTCGCGTGATGTAAGGTGAGCACTGTTCGATACAACGGAATGTCAATAAAGTCTGAATAACTCACATTTTAGGTGGGTTTCTAGCAAACAACAGCCTCTCCGGGAATCACATAACTGTTATGTTACGGATCAGGTGTAGTAGGCTGGTGAAATAATTTTCACCAGAATTGTTGTAGAATCGAAGATTTTCAGGAGCGATACAAATTCCGGCCACCTGCCTTGACCGGTCACGTGATCCGGGTAAGGGCTTAATATAAGTTAACAAACTTGTGCCCAATCCCATTTGTACTAATTTGACAAAATAAATTTGTTTAAATCAAAAGTCCTAGAAAGACGAAATTTCAATATAGGCCCTATCTTATTTATTTATTTTTTTGACAGTTGATATTCACTCGTGTGTCTTTTATTACACTTTCTCTTAAATGTATTGAAATCATCAGAGTTTATTAATTATTTCTAATTATTTTATTAACTTAGTTATGTTTGAGGAATCATGACATCCAATGCGATCCGTTTTGTTCTGTTATACTCTCGGTTTCTATTTATTTTATAACGAAGTTCCAATGCTTATTGTTAAAGTCCGGACAACTTGTTTTAGCGTATCACCAGCATTTATCATTTAAGGACGAGTCAGGTTTGTGTGATGGAGAAAAGCCGGGGTGCCCGTAGAAACCACCGACCAACGGCTAGTACCTGGAGACTGCCACATTATGATAATGTTCACATATTGGTATTTTGTAGCAGTTGTTTCCTGTTAGTTAGTACTATTTTAACATATCTTGAATGCAAATATCTTTAATATCAACTTCGATATATATTTGTATGTATACTGGGTGTATGTATAAGGAAACGTACAATAGTAGGGATTCGAGGTGTTTTTTTAATGTTTTATATAATGTATGATAGAACTATATTAGAAATAGAGGATTAAAATGTATATAAAAACCAAACAAAAATAAGCCAAGTGTTTAACATTAAGGCTGTCCGACCGTCAGAGTTTTGAATTACATTGTACTGTGTCTCTCTATAAGTAAACACGCGCACTTGATGTTTTGCTGATTCGTCATACTCTGTTTATTTCCTTTCTTTGTCATAATAACAGTATGGTCTAATAAGCATTAAAAGTTTCCCGTAACTTGTCCGCCTTGGTGATATGTCTAAGACATTTATCTACATGTTTTAATTTATTTAACGAATCTTACGTCTATTTCAGAAGTTACTATATATCCGCTTTAAATCAGCTTGATTGAAGTATGTGAAAAACCAATAAACCAGTTTATTTTTTTCGCCAATAACCTTTTTGTATCTTAAGTCTCTTTTGATTCCTAAATGTCTTAGATTAGTTTTTCCTTGACTTCTATGTCTGCGAATAAGCAATTTTATACATATGAACCTTGTCGTAAAAAGGCCCCTCCATCCGACCATCTCTGATGTGAGGAATGAGATAGATTCTATGATATGAAGCCCGTAGGCTGGCCTTTCTGACATTACAACCAATGCAATGGTCATTCTCTTTTTACTTTGATACTGATCATCGAATAATTTTCTGTGAACACTCCTTACTGTGGAAATAATGCCAGGTATCATTCTGATCTTTTTAGAGTTAATTCCCTTCGTTTACTCATATGGTAAATCAATATCGATATAAAAACTGACAATGCCACTTAGAAAAGAAATAAATTTGGATTTGAAAAAGAATGCCAATGTCTGTTACTTTCCTCGATACGATGATCGCAAGATATCGTTACCTTAAGAGGGAGGTTTCAGAAGCGTTCTAAAACATATTTCTTTTTTAAATTTCGACTGGATCGACCAAGGTTTGCATGGCGGACGTCGTCGATGAAGCAGAACACGCTTACTCTTCCGGAATAACTGGTCTTATTCTCCTTGTACTTTATCAACATATTTCTTTTTCTTTCTTTCTTTCTTAAATCTCAAGAGGAAAGTTTTTTAAGCATGAAAACAAATAATGTTATAATCCTATTTATGTACGTGTCGAGGAGAAATTCATTTGCGACATTTTAGATTGTTTATATGGTTTCTATTTCTACAGACACAGCTTAATATATGTCGTAGTAATATGTGTGATTTTATTCATCAATATTGTACAAACGTGTATTAAAGAAAACTTATCATGTAAGCTGAAGGTGTTTGATGCTCGTTAGTTTGTTTATTTGTTCCGTTGTTGTATACCTTGTTTTCACTTGAGAACGTGACATTACTTACTTTGATCGACCAAGGTGTACATGGTGGATATAATCGATGAAGTAGAAAAAGCTTACTATTCCGGAACAACTGGTCTTATTTTCCTTGTACAAGAGCTAATTCTATTGAAGAAGTTGAGCAGGGATGTCCATTTTTAGCTCTGCAATGAAAGTGGATTGTGTGCTTTGTCAGTATTTTCAGCTTACCGTAAATTGTGTATATAAACATTGAAAAATCACCGTCATATTGCGTTTCTGTTTTACATATGTTAAAAGCCATTTGAGGTAAGCATTGAGTTGACTAGGATTTCCGGGAAAATGGAATAACCTATCCTACCCATGAATGAACTTGCTTAACAGTATATAAGAGAGGGTTCGACTTACTGAAGGAGAGAATTCTGACGGAAAACGGCCAGAGAAATAATCGGAAGAAACTGTAGAAGCTTAGGTACTTATAAATAATTATCTAATTAAGGAACCAAAAGCTGAAGAAGTCTTTTCAATATTCCATAGGTGGTGAGGTCTCTGAACAAGTGACCAGTGATCGTAGAAGACAGACCATTTAGTACATTAGGGTTTCTCTGACTGTAGCGCAGTGGTGACTGAGTGCATAGGCTATGCAATAACTACGGTGCAGTAGCTAAGCCATATATAGCCGGTGCGCAGTGGCTAGTCAAGTGGTAGAGCGCCGTTGCAAGGTAAAAAGTGCGCAAGAGTCCAGTGCGTATATTGTGTTTGTAGTTGGTTGTATTTTCGGGCCGTGGCAAGTAGCCTGGTGTTGTTCTCTTGATAAGTGATATATTGTTTATTTGAGTCGTAATTATCGGGAATCATGTGTAATTATTTGTAATTCCTTGTTGATGAGTCTATAGTTTACTGGTCACACTTGACCAGTGTGCCGTAGGTATCAATTTTATTACGCTACCATTGCACAGCACATCCTAAGAATACACTTGGGACGGACCAGACAGGTGCCGAACCCTGTGTACGTTACAGCTCTACTATTCCGTGACATTTTAAGGCTGTGTACCAGAAGACATGTTATTTGGTCAGTATATGTCGAAGAGATAACACTCTAAAGTAAACAAGGCAAGTGACTATTGTTAACTGGAGAAAATCGCTTAAAGAGCAGTGATTCAATATATGCATAAGAATGGTCTTGCACCTACGGATATCTATACTGATATGGTAGCAACACTAGCGAACGCTACAGTCAAATGGGTGGCGGGATTTAATCGTGGCAGATAGAGCCTTGGGGATGACGCCTTTTCTTGAAGACCTGTCATCGTTGCAACCCCAAAAATGGTCAATAAATTCCATGATACTTCACCAGGACAATATTTCTGTTCATAAGTCTGTCAATGTCATGGCTACCATTAACGATTGTGACTTTGTATTTAATTGAGAACCGGCCTTATTCGCCTGATTTCGCTCCATCAGAATTTCATCAATTTCCAAAATTGGAAAAAAAGGTAATTTTCAACTGTCGGTCAGATGATGACGTCATACACGCAATGGAGGAATTCCTGAACGATCAAGGAAAGGACATCTTTAAAAGTGGTATTGAGGCCTTTAAAGCCCCAATATACGTAAAAATCACTATAAAAAAACAAACTTTACCTTATTTTCCCCGTAATGTATGTAACAAAACAAATACTTTCCTTTAAGTAAATAAAATAAAACTGACTGTTTTCAATTTAAATAAAAATTGAAAAAATCGGAAAATAAACAATGTGAGACCCACAATAATTCATACATTACCGCTCGTAGCGATAACATTACGCATGCGCATATTCCGCGTGTGTAAACATGGCAGACACAGTACAGACGTTCACCAGTCGCTTCCTTTTTTCCCAATCATACATCAGGCCAGTTCTGAATTCTAACGTTATAATTGTGCGTCGTATCGTTTCTAAACTAATTATTCCTTCTAATAATTTCCCAAAAACTGAATGTTTATCACAGGAATACCTAAAGTCTACGACAAGACTTCGCAAACAATGTTTGTAAACAAAAACTTACCGTAGACATATCTGCATGTGCTTCTCTATAAGTATAAACCTCAATTCTCGCGAGATCAGGTCATGAACTTTCCGACGTGGTTCGGCAACAATCGTAATTTCGATGGCGGCGTGTTTAAAATGGGGGTGTGTTTACAAATAGCGAGTTTCAACTGCTCATATATCAATACTTTATGCACAAAGTCATGGTAACTATTGTTTGAATAACTTAATTTTAACTACATCTTAGAGAATATCTCAATAATTATATGTGATTCTACACTAAATTTTTGGTGAATGTTACGTATATTGGGGCTTTAAACATCTCTGTATAGAGTATAAATATTGAAGGAGATTATATTGAAAACTAATGCAATATGTCCACCAAAAGTCAAACCCTTAAATATGAGGTTCACAACTTATCAATCAGCCATGATATTTTTTTCAGGAGTCTCGGTGTAATCCTTTCTTTTGTTAATATTTTGCCCTGGTTTTATAGAATTTGAGTTTGGACTAGGATTATGTTGACACGTTGGTATTTTCTTGTTGTCTCTTGTAAGTCAACTTTTATCATCAGTGGTTACAAATATATTCCGAACATCTTGATATCGATCCATAACCTGAATCCTTTTGTTGTTCATGGTTTAGTTATTATGTAAACATTTTTCATAATTTGTTTCTCCTTGGCCGCTGATTGGTCAACTGAAAACACAGGTCATGTGTGACGTTTACAATGTTGATTTCTGGATGGTAAATTCCGACGGATTTTGGAGAAGAATTGGTTTTCAAAAGGAAACTGATATGCATAAAAATGATCAGGATTATCTTTGCAAATCTTTGCAAATATCTTAGCGACTAGTTACGGGAATTTCCTGGTAAACACTAACCGCAATGTCAAATTCAGCTGCAGAAAACTGCTGTTTAGCTAGATTAACTGAGCGTCAGACTAGCAAGCCAGAGTCCCCGGGTTTGAAATAAAAAATATCCTCTAACATCATGAATGACATCAAGCCCAATATGAGCGAGTTTACAGAAGCATGGTTTTGCACATTTTGTTGCTGCAATGAATATGACCCGAAGCAAAGCTTAGAAAAAGAAAACACAATATTTTTGCCAATCACCTTTATTTCGTCAAATATCAGTCATTAGCTATTAAGTTTGCTTCGTGGTAAAATAATTACACCAGTTTCTTGCTTGGTTTAAGATGATGGCGTCTCAATTATTTGTGCCATGGTTGTGTAGTAGGTATCCACACTGCAAATTAAAAACAAAGCACAGTCGAGTGACAATAGTTGTCAATAAAAAAACAGTATCTCACGTCACAGTGGAGTGACAATAGTTGTCAATAAAAATCAAAATATCTCACGTCACAGTCGAGTGACAATAGTTGTAAATAAAAAACAATATATCACGTTACAGTCGAGTGACAATAGTTGTCAATAATAAACACCATTTTACGTCACAGTCGAGTGATGTAGAAAGTCGCATATTACGTCACAGGTGAGAGATGCAGAATATAAGACTCTTTTCTATATGGGTATGTAGGATAGGGATATTCCACCCGAGGGGTCACAAAATGTGGTAAAACCCGAGGCTTGCCGAGGGTTTTTACCATATTTTGTGATCCCGAGGGTGGAATATCCCTATCCTACATACCCATATAGAAAAGAGTTTTTTTCTCTCATTTCTAATCTCATATTATCAAATATTTGCACCCACCTCGCGGTAGCCATCACTGGACGCCGCCATTTTTCAGATTTCTATTTTTTTCCTTGGGCCATATACATAAAAAATATGCTGAAATAGATTCTCCATCCCCGAATTTTGCAAACTATGTTTGCGGTCGAAAACATAATATGGACTTTGAATGTAAACATCCAACGTCAGTGTTTAACTGTTTTTTCTTCAAGCGGGCTGGGTCAAATACCCTGTCAAATACATCACCCAGAGACATGCGTACGCGTTCAAATATAGTGCCTTAAAACACGCAATAAAACAACACTTTTCTTTTTAATATTTACTATTGCTCAATGTATAATATATCATAAACACTTTTTACATCTTTGAACATGTTGGTCAAGTTATTAATACTACTTCACTGTCAATAGTAATCTTACAAATCTTACACATTTATGAATGGAATTCTTGGTTTGCTTGTGAGATGACGTCACTTACGTCACACATTTCGCGCCACACCGACAGGAGGAAAGTTAGTCATTGTCACTTTCAATCACACGTGGACGACGGCGGAAAGGCTCAGTCCCAGGGTTGGTGATGTTGATATTTATAAAACAGTTTTGTTAACACGAGCCTGCAAACAATGACTCCAATCGACTATGCGTGTTTGTGGATGAAGCGGATGACGAGGACATAGTCGATGAGTGCGCGGGAAAAAACTATGAATTACTCCGCGCGCGAGGCTTTATTACACAGGTGCCTGTGTAATAAACGTCTATCATGACCATGTTTATTGCCCTGGACAGGCCTATCTGACACAGGTGGAAATGAGAGAAAGTCGTATCTTACGTCACAGTCGAGTGATGTAGAAAGTCGTATCTTACATCACAGGCGAGTGATGCAGAAAGTCGTATCTTACGTCACAGTCGAGTGATGTAGAAAGTCGTATCTTACGTCACAGTCGAGTGATGTAGAAAGTCGTATCTTACGTCACAGTCGAGTGATGCAGAAAGTCATATCTTACGTCACAGTCGAGTGATGCAGAAAGTCGTATCTTACGTCACAGTCGAGTGATGTAGAAAGTCGTATTTAACGTCACAGTCGAGTGATGTGGAAGGTAGTATCTTGCGTCACAGTCGAGTGATGTGGAAAGTCGTATTTAACGTCACAGTCGAGTGATGTAGAAAGTCGTATCTTACGTCACAGTCGAGTGATGTAGAAAGTCGTATCTTACGTCACAGTCGAGTGATGTAGAAAGCCGTATTTAACGTCACAGTCGAGTGATGTAGAAAGTCGTATCTTACGTCACAGTCGAGTGATGTAGAAAGTAGTATCTTACGTCACAGGCGAGTGATGTAGAAAGTCGTATTTAACGTCACAGGCGAGTGATGCAGAAAGCCCTATCTTACGTCACAGTCGAGCAATGTAGAAAGTAGTATCTTACGTCACAGTCGAGTGATGTAGAAAGTCGTATTTAACGTCACAGGCGAGTGATGCAGAAAGCCCTATCTTACGTCACAGTCGAGCAATGTAGAAAGTAGTATCTTACGTCACAGTCGAGTGATGTAGAAAGTCGTATTTAACGTCACAGTCGAGTGATGTGGAAAGTCGTATCTAACTTCACAGTCGAGCAATGTAGAAAGTAGTATCTTACGTCACAGTCGAGTGATGTAGAAAGTCGTATTTAACGTCACAGTCGAGTGATGTGGAAAGTCGTATCTAACTTCACAGTCGAGTGATGTAGAAAGTGGTATTTAACGTCACAGTCGAGTGATGTAAAAAGTCGTATCATACGTCACAGTCGAGTGATGTGGAGACGTATCATACGTCACAGCCGAGTGATGTAGAAAGTCGTATCTTACGTCACAGCCGAGTGATGTAGAAAGTCGTATTTAATGTCACAGTAGAGTGATGTGGAGACGTATCATACGTCACAGCCGAGTGATGTAGAAAGTCGTATCTTACGTCACAGCCGAGTGATGTAGAAAGTCGTATCTTACGTCACAGCCAAGTGATGTGAAAAGTCGTATCATACGTCACAGTCGAGTGATGCAGAAAGTCGTATCTCGCCACAGTCGATTGATGTAGAAAGTCGTATCTTACGTCACAGTCGAGTAGCCAAAAAGTATTAATAGCGATGACTAACGATATTTTCACGTGGCAGCAGTCTAAAAAGTGGGTTCTTACGTCACGGATCAGTTGCAACAATAACTATAAGTGGCATTTTACGTCATCAGTGTAAATAGCGGCTTCTTATGTCATAGTAATATGGCAACAAGTCTCAATAGTGGCACTTACGTCACAGTCGAGTGGCAAAAAGTGTGAACAGTGCCATCCATACTGTCATAGTCACGTGGTAACAAGGTCACAAGGTCCATTTTACGTCATATGGCAACAAGTTAATACACCAATAATGAACTGTTAAAGATGAAACGTCACGGTCAAGTGGAATCAACAATTGTGAAATTCGGACATAAATATGAAGCAAACAAACTGTCTTTTATTCAAATAAGTCTTTCACTGCTATTCGATAGTGAAAGACAGACGTTTAAATTGATGTGTTGTTGAGAAAAGTATAGTCTGGACAATGCTAAATCAGTTGTCGGGATGTTTGTGTTGATTTTAGAAAGGCTGTGAACTATAAGAACTATAATTATCCTTCAATCTGACGGGTATGATCCTTTTTAATAACATTTCCTGATATTGTCCCCATCTAGAAATGATCGCTATTCCTCCCGTAACGTTGGCTGTACGGAGAGGAGAAGTTAGTTTGATGTGTATGGACACTAAATGGCTTCCTCAGATTCACATTAGAATCCCTAAACAGTTATTATACCAAAAGGTCCAAGGAGCCTGCACCTGGCTAATTTAGTTATTCAATAATTTAATAAAATATCAAATATGACAAAGAATTTCTGATATAATTTCCTTATTGCGTCCCGCCCTTGTGGTCAAACACCATTTATACAGAACGTTGTTCCACTTCACCCAAGAATACATCTGACCAAACTTGGGCGATATCTTATCGTTCCTAATGGAGAAGAAGGATTTTAAGAAATTTGCTCGATTTGCTCAAGTGGGCTCCGCCTCTCCCACCCCAGGGGCACTGAATCCAATGTTCATATACAATTGATTCCATTTCACCCAAGTATAGTTCGGACTGAATTTAGTTCAATCATTTCTACAGGAGGAGTAGAAAATTAAAGAATTTGCTCTATTACCCCTATAAGGGCCCCGCCCCTCCAAACCCAGAGGACCGAGCCCTACCAGTTATGCAAAAAAATGAATGCCCTTCACCCAACCATGTTCCAGGCAAAATATTGACAAAATCCAACCGTAATAGAATTAACAGGTCATGATAGCGAAAAGATTACAAAGGATGAAAAGACAGACTCTCATTAGATTGAACGAACGGACATAGAATGTGTCCGTGATTGAAGGCACTGTTCACAGAGGGGTAGACGAGAACTCACACAGGCCTTGTACGAATATAGGTGTGGCTGTGCTTGATAAATGATGGGTATCTAACTTGATGACTTACGCTCTCTCACATATGTATCTGTACTTGTCCTGGCAGTTTTCGTCCGTCCACTTGTAGAAGGATGACCCCTCCATGGCCAGACAATTGTCCTGCCCTGCATGGTTGTCAGGTTGATGACGATACCAATTGGTGTAGACAAAGGGAGCTCCCTGTGGCTCCCATGTCCATTCCCCTTCTGTTGTCCAGTCTGATCCTCCCATCCAGTATGTGTGAACGTCTTGGAGTGTACAATCCAAAAGTAGGTTTAAAGCATAGCTAGTTTTTAAGCTTTAGATAATGATAAGTGTCAAATAGATCAATAAATTAAATAAAAAAAATAATAAATAATTGTAAATATATATATATAAATAAATGAAAAATAAATAAATATATAAATGAAAAAATAAATGAATAGATAAATGCATTCAATTCTATTTATATAAAAACATTGTTTTTTTTCTCTCATTATTTATTCCCACAGAAATCTATAATGGTTTATTAATTCTTGTTGAAACAATGGATTTACAAAGTTCCCGATTCTTACGCTGCCTGAGAACAAGCAGTTATCTGAGGAAAGAAACATTGATTGGCTTTTCATAAGTTATTAAAAGATATCTGCATTCGAGTTTATTTTAGAGTTCATACTTACGGTTTTGAAGCGAGCGGATCATTGAAGCGAGAAAATTATCTTCGAATGCTGTTTCTACTCTCACAAGATAAGAACCATGAACTTCACACATCTTCTGTTAAAAACAAAAACAAAAAAGGTCGATTACTTTTGATGCAAAAAGAATGTGTGTTAAACTATTTATCTACAAAACTTATTAACCTTTATCATCAGCTTGTTGACAAATGTTGTGTGAACCTTCCGTCTCGTTATCTTAATTCAACTAGAAATCTTATATATTGATTAACATTAGACACAGATATATAATTAATAAGACACCCTACCCTGGTCTCTATAAGTAATACGTCACCCTACCCTGGTCTCTATAAGTAATACGTCACCCTTCCCTGGTCTCTATAAGTAATACGTCACCCTTCCCTGGTCTCTATAAGTAATAAGTCAACCTACCCTGGTCTCTATAAGTAATACGTCACCCTTCCCTGGTCTCTATAAGTAATACGTCACCCTACCGTTGTCTCTATAAGTAATACGTCACCCTTCCCTGGTCTCTATAAGTAATAAGTCACCCTAATCTGATCTCTATCAGTAATAAGACAACCTACCCTGGACTCTCTAAGTAATACGTCACCCTACCCTGGTCTCTAGAAGTAAGACATCACCCTTCCCTGGTCTCTATAGGTAATACGTCACAATACCGTTGTCTCTATAAGTAATACGTCACCCTTCCCTGGTCTCTATAAGTAATAAGTCACCCTACCCTGGTCTCTATAAGTAATACGTCACCCTTCCCTGGTCTCTATAAGTAATACGTCACCCTACCGTTGTCTCTATAAGTAATACGTCACCCTTCCCTGGTCTCTATAAGTAATAAGTCACCCTAATCTGATCTCTATCAGTAATAAGACAACCTACCCTGGACTCTCTAAGTAATACGTCACCCTACCCTGGTCTCTAGAAGTAAGACATCACCCTTCCCTGGTCTCTATAGGTAATACGTCACAATACCGTTGTCTCTATAAGTAATACGTCACCCTTCCCTGGTCTCTATAAGTAATAAGTCACCCTACCCTGGTCTCTATAAGTAATACGTCACCCTACCCTGGTCTCTATAAGTAATACGTCACCCTACTCTGGTCTCTATAAGTAATAAGTCACTCGACCCTGATCTCTATAAGTAATAAGTCACCCTACCCTGGTCTCTATAAGTAATAAGTCACCCTACCCTGGTCTCTATAAGTAATACGTCACCCTTCCCTGGTCTCTATAAGTAATACGTCACCCTACCGTTGTCTCTATAAGTAATACGTCACCCTTCCCTGGTCTCTATAAGTAATAAGTCACCCTAATCTGATCTCTATAAGTAATAAGACAACCTACCCTGGTCTCTATAAGTAATACGTCACTCTACCCTGGTCTCTATAAGTAATACGTCACCCTACCCTGGTCTCTATCAGTAAGACATCACTCTACCCTGGTCTCTATAAGTAATACGTCACTCTACCCTGGTCTCTATCAGTAAGACATCACTCTACCCTTGCCACTAATCCACACCCTACCCTGGCCTCTATAAGTAAGACATCACCCTACCCTGGTTTCTATAAGTAATACGTCACCCTACCCTTGTCTCTATAAGTAAAGCATCACCCTACCATGGTCTCTATAAGTAAGACATCACCCTACCCTGGTCTCTATAAGTAATACGTTACCCTACCCTGGTCTCTATAAGTAATACGTCACCCTACCCTGGTCTCTATAAGTAATACGTCACCCTACCCTGGTCACTATAAGTAATACGTCACTCTACCCTGGTCTCTATCAGTAAGACATCACTCTACCCTTGCCACTATAACTAATACCACACCCTACCCTGGCCTCTATAAGCAATATGTCACCCTACCCTGGTTTCAATAAGTAATATGTCACTCTACCCTGATATCTATAAGTAATGAGACATCCTATCAGTAAGACATCACTCTACCCTTGCCACTATAACTAATACCACACCCTACCCTGGCCTCTATAAGCAATATGTCACCCTACCCTGGTTTCAATAAGTAATATGTCACTCTACCCTGATATCTATAAGTAATGAGACATCCTACCCTGCTCTCTATAAGTAAGACATCACCCTACCCTGCTCTCTATAAGTAATACGTCACCCTACCCTGGTCTCTATAAGTAATACGTCACTCTACCCTGGTCTCTATCAGTAAGACATCACTCTACCCTTGCCTCTATAACTAATACCACACCCTACCCTGGCCTCTATAAGTAATATGTCACCCTACCCTGGTCTCTATAAGTAATACGTCACTCTACCCTGATATCTATCAGTAATGAGACACCCTTCCCTGGTCTCTATAAGTAATAAGTCACCCTACCCTGGTCTCTATAAGTAATACGTCACCCTACCCTTGTCTCTATAAGTAATACGTCACCCTACCCTGGTCTCTATAAGTAATACGTCACCCTACCCTTGTCTCTATAAGTAAAGCATCACCCTACCATGGTCTCTATAAGTAAGACATCACCCTACCCTGGTCTCTATAAGTAATACGTCACCCTACCCTGGTCTCTATAAGTAATACGTCACCCTACCCTAGTCTCTATAAGTAATACGTCACCCTACCCTTGTCTCTATAAGTTAAATATCACCCTACCCTGGTCTCTATAAGTAAGACATCACCCTACCCTGGTCTCCATAAGTAATACTTCACCCTACTCTGGTCTCTATAAGTAATAAGTCACTCTAGCCTGGCCTCTATAACTAATACCACACCCTACCCTGGCCTCTATAAGTAATATGTCACCCTACCCTAATATCTATAAGTAATGAGACACCCTTCCCTGGTCTCTATAAGTAATACGTCACTCTACCCTGGTCTCTATAAGTAATACGTCACCCTACCCTGGTCTCTAGAAGTAAGACATCACCCTTCCCTGGTCTCAATAAGTAATACGTCACAATACCGTTGTCTCTATAAGTAATACGTCACCCTTCCCTGGTCTCTATTAGTAATAAGTCACCCTACCCTGGTCTCTATAAGTAATACGTCACCCTTCCCTGGTCTCTATAAGTAATACGTCACTCTACCCTGATATCTATAAGTAATGAGACACCCTTCCCTGGTCTCTATAAGTAATAAGTCACCCTGCCCTGGATTCTATAAGTAATACGTCACCCTACCCTTGTCTCTATAAGTAAAGCATCACCCTACCATGGTCTCTATAAGTAAGACATCACCCTACCCTGGTCTCTATAAGTAATACGTCACCCTACCCTGGTCTCTATAAGCAATACGTCACCCTACCCTAGTCTCTATAAGTAATACGTCACCCTACCCTTGTCTCTATAAGTTAAATATCACCCTACCCTGGTCTCTATAAGTAAGACATCACCCTACCCTGGTCTCTATAAGTAATACTTCACCCTACTCTGGTCTCTATAAGTAATAAGTCACTCTAGCCTGGCCTCTATAACTAATACCACACCCTACCCTGGCCTCTATAAGTAATATGTCACCCTACCCTAATATCTATAAGTAATGAGACACCCTTCCCTGGTCTCTATAAGTAATAAGTCACCCTACCCTGGCCTCTATAAGTAATAAGTCACCCTATCCTGGTTTCTATAAGTAATACGTAACTCTACCCTTGTCTCTATAAGTAAGACATCACTCTACCATGGTCTCTATAAGTAATACGTCACTCTACCCTGGTCTCTATAAGTAATGAGTTACCCTACCCTGGTTTCTATAAGTAATACGTCACCCTAACCTGGTTTCTATAAGTAATACGTCACCCTACCCTGGTTTCTATCAGTAATAATTCAATCTACCCTGATATCTAAAGGTAATGAAACACCCTACCCTAGTCTCTATAAGTAATAAGTCACTCTATCCTTGCCTCTATCAGTAATAAGTCACTCTATCCTGGCCTCTATAAGTAATGAGACACCCTACCCTGGTCTCTATAAGTAATACGTCACACTACCCTTGTCTCTATAAGTAAAGCATCACCCAACCATGGTCTATATAAGTAAGACATCACCCTATCCTGGTCTCTATAAGTAATACGTCACTCTACCCTGGTCTCTATCAGTAAGACATCACTCTACCCTTGCCACTATAACTAATACCACACCCTACCCTGGCCTCTATAAGTAAGACATCACCCTACCCTGGTTTCTATAAGTAATACGTCACCCTACCCTTGTCTCTATAAGTAAAGCATCACCCTACCATGGTCTCTATAAGTAAGACATCACCCTACCCTGGTCTCTATAAGTAATACGTTACCCTACCCTGGTCTCTATAAGTAATACGTCACCCTACCCTGGTCTCTATAAGTAAAACGTCACCCTACCCTGGTCTCTATAAGTAATACGTCACTCTACCCTGGTCTCTATCAGTAAGACATCACTCTACCCTTGCCACTATAACTAATACCACACCCTACCCTGGCCTCTATAAGCAATATGTCATCCTACCCTGGTTTCAATAAGTAATATGTCACTCTACCCTGATATCTATAAGTAATGAGACATCCTACCCTGGTCTCTATAAGTAAGACATCACCCAAACCTGGTTTCTATAAGTAATACGTCACCCTACCCTGATATCTATAAGTAATGAGACATCCTACCCTGGTCTCTATAAGTAAGACATCACCCTTCCCTGGTCTCTATAAGTAATAAGTCACCCTGCCCTGGATTCTATAAGTAATACGTCACCCTAATAAGTAATAAGTCACCCTAATCTGATCTCTATAAGTAATAAGACAACCTAATCTGATCTCTATAAGTAATACCACACCCTACCCTGGCCTCTATAAGTAATACGTCACTCTATAAGTAATAAGTCACCCTACCCTGATCTATATAAGTAGTAATTCACCCTTCCCTGGTCTCTATAAGTAATACGTCACCCTACCCTTGTCTCTATAAGTAAAGCATCACCCTACCATGGTCTCTATAAGTAATACGTCACCCTACCCTGGTCTCTATAAGTAACTCTACCCTTGCCACTATAACTAATACCACACCCTACCCTGGCCTCTATAAGCAATATGTCACCCTACCCTGGTTTCAATAAGTAATATGTCACTCTACCCTGATATCTACTATCTCTATAAGTAAGACATCACCCTACCCTATAAGTAATACGTCTACCCTGGTCTCTATAAGTAATACGTCACTCTACCCTGGTCTCTATAAGTAATACATCACTACCCTTGTCTATAACTATAACACCCTACCCTGGCCTATAAGTAATATCACCCTACCCTGGTCTCTATAAGTAATACACTCACCCTACCTATAAGTAATGATCCCTGGTCTATAAGTAATAAGTCACCCTGCCCTGGATTCTACGTCACCCTACCCTTGTCTCTATAAGTAAAGCATCACCCTACCATGGTCTCTATAAGTAAGACATCACCCTACCCTTGCCTCTATAACTAATACCACACCCTACCCTGGCCTCTATAAGTAATATGTCACACCCTACCCTAGTCTCTATAAGTAATAAGTCACCCTACCCTGGTCTCTATAAGTAATATAAGTCACCCTACCCTGGTCTCTATAAGTAATACGTCACTCTACCCTGGTCTCTATAAGTAATACGTTACCCTACCCTGGTCTCTATAAGTAAGACATCACCCTAACCTGGTCTCTATAAGTAATACGTCACCCTACCCTGGTCTCTATAAGTAATACGTCACTCTACCCTGGTCTCTATCAGTAAGACATCACTCTACCCTTGCCTCTATAACTAATACCACACCCTACCCTGGCCTCTATAAGTAATATGTCACCCTACCCTGGTCTCTATAAGTAATACGTCACTCTACCCTGATATCTATAAGTAATGAGACACCCTTCCCTGGTCTCTATAAGTAATAAGTCACCCTGCCCTGGTCTCTATAAGTAATACGTCACCCTACCCTGGTCTCTATAAGTAATACGTCACTCTACCCTGGTCTCTATCAGTAAGACATCACTCTACCCTTGCCTCTATAACTAATAACACACCCTACCCTGGCCTCTATAAGTAATATGTCACCCTACCCTGGTCTCTATAAGTAATAAGTCACTCTACCCTGATATCTATAAGTAATGAGACACCCTTCCCTGGTCTCTATAAGTAATAAGTCACCCTACCCTGGTTTCTATAAGTAAGACATCACCCTACCCTGGTCTCTATAAGTAAGACATCACCCTACCCTGGTCTCTATAAGTAAGACATCACTCTACCCTGGTCTCTATAAGTAATAAGTCACTCTACCCTGGCCTCTATAACTAATACCACACCCTACCCTGGTCTCTATAAGTAATGAGTTACCCTACCCTGGTCTCTATAAGTAATGAGTTACCCTACCCTGGTCTCTATAAGTAATACGTCACCCTACCCTGGTCTCTATAAGTAATGAGTTACCCTACCCTGGTCTCTATAAGTAATGAGTCACCCTACCCTCGCCTCTATAAGTAATGAGTCACCCTACCCTGGTCTCTATAAGTAATGAGTCACCCTACCCTGGCCTCTATAAGTAATAAGTCACCCTACCCTGGCCTCTATAAGTAATGAGTCACCCTACCCTGGCCTCTATAAGTAATGAGTTACCCTACCCTGGCCTCTATAAGTAATGAGTTACCCTAAACTGGTCTCTATAAGTAATGAGTCACCCTACCCTGGCATCTATAAGTAATAAGTCACCCTACCCTGGCCTCTATAAGTAATAAGTCACCCTACCCTGGCCTCTATAAGTAATAAGTCACCCTACCCTGGCCTCTATAAGTAATAAGTCACCCTACCCTGGCCTCTATAAGTAATAAGTCACCCTACCCTGGCCTCTATAAGTAATGAGTCACCCTACCCTGGTCTCTATAAGTAATGAGTCACCCTACCCTGGCCTCTATAAGTAATGAGTTACCGTAATCGTTACCTCATTAGTTACGAATAAAACCTTACCAAAGCTTCAACCCATGAAGCGACGTCTCTACTGACGTGGTAGCAGGATTCTCCGTGGGCAGTCCATCCATTCGGACAGTTGGCCAGCACTGAATACAAACCAATATAGAAAAAATACAGAATTGTATGTTTGAAGATATCAACTAGAATTGTAACTTTTTATCAACGTAAACCTTTTTTACAGTATTTTTTACAAACACTTTATGATCAGTTTCGTTTGTAATTACGATATTTTTAATATCTATCTATTATAAATCCGATTTCTTATGCAATATATTGATTTAAAAACCAACCTTGTCCTAGAGTCAGGAACAACAGAACCAGACAGTACATTATAACGGCTGTCCTATCAGGTACCGACTGGAACACTCAACAAAACGGCAGACGTTACAATTCGGTTAAATCCGTCAATTTATGGAACAAAAATTGTTGTCTGACGAAGTTTGTCGAGATGTAACGATTGATGTAAACTGTTTTTACTGGGAATAAGCAATAGGGTATTTAAGTATTCGAATGACAATGAATCTTGACTTTTTCTTTGTTATTTAACTTTCTTGGTTTCACGTTTCAGTGACTTAGATAAGGCATGCGGCCGATATTTCGACCGGCTTATCAGTACTGACGATAAACTGTTCTACGCCTTATGGCACAAAATACATAGACTATTTTACACCAGTATCGTACAAACGGCTGATTTTTAAGAAAGAAATAAAAATGATAATAATAGTTATGATCTTAAAAGTTGAATCGTACTAGGTCAGTTTAAGAGCCAACGAACGCTTAGGTTCTGATGGTTAGTCTGTTTCATAACGTTTATTTCTTTTCAAAGTATGCTTCCATTCAACAACTTTTGAACACAGTTCAAGAACGTCAGGCAAACACTAATTTAAACAGTCCTTGTATAACGTCGGATCTGAGTTCAGCTTTTGTTGTAAATTGCTTTGTTTCATTATAAAACTTTTTTTCACTTCAAAAATCTAGGAACATCATGAGATTTGAAATATTTATTGATGTATTGTGACCTTGAGGAGTTGTGATTGGCTTAATGAAGTTTCCAATTGTTTCCAGTGCGACGTCATATTTGTTGTGACGTCGGAGTAAAACGAGATACAGAATAAAAATACCGCATGTTTAGATTTTGTTTCAGTCTAATAAATTGCTGTATTCACAAGTGTCCCAAGAAATATGAGTTATATGATCAAAAGTATTCGTTTCTGTATGGGTTTTTTTATATATAAATAGCCGAAAATAAACTGGTATACATGGATCAAATATCTAAAAAATCTTTCATTGTGTCTTCCAGACTTGTCGATATTTAACAACTCGGGCAACAGCTTAAAGTTACACAATCGCTGTGTTATATCGAAAGGAAACAGGATGTGGTAAATCTCTATCAGAAGTGTCATTCATTAAAAGTCACAATACACATCTGTAAACAATCTCTACCAGAGTTGTCGTTCCTTAATCGTCACGCTACGCCTCTGTAAACAATCTCTACCAGAGTTGTCGTTCCTTAATTGTCACACTACGCCTCTGTAAACAATCTCTACCAGAGTTGTCGTTCCTTAACAGTCACAATACACTTCTGTAAACAATCTCTACCAGAGTTGTCGTTCCTTAATCGTCACAATACACATATATAAAAAATCTCTACCAGAGTTGTCGTTCCTTAATCGTCACACTACGCCTCTGTAAACAATCTCTACCAGAGTTGTTGTTCCTTAACAGTCACAATACACCTCTGTAAACAATCTCTACCAGAGTTGTCGTTCCTTAACAGTCACAATACACTTCTGTAAACAATCTTTACCAGAGTTGTCGTTCCTTAATCGTCACACTACGCCTCTGTAAACAATCTCTACCAGAGTTGTCGTTCCTTAACAGTCACAATACACATCTGTAAACAATCTCTACCAGAGTTGTCGTTCCTTAATCGTCACACTACGCCTCTGTAAACAATCTCTACCAGAGTTGTCGTTCCTTAACAGTCACAATTCACTTCTGTAAACAATCTCTACCAGAGTTGTCGTTCCTTAATCGTCACACTACGCCTCTGTAAACAATCTCTACCAGAGTTGTCGTTCCTTAATCGTCACACTACGCCTCTGTAAACAATCTCTACCAGAGTTGTCGTTCCTTAATCGTCACACTACGCCTCTGTAAACAATCTCTACCAGAGTTGTCGTTCCTTAACAGTCACAATACACCCCTGTAAACAATCTCTACCAGTGTTGTCGTTCCTCAACAGTCACAATCTACCAGAGTTGTCGTTCCTTAACAGTCACAATGCACATATATAAACAATCTAGTAGAATTCTATAAGTTTGCTTTAGATGCCTTATTACCTGTTTTACATAAACTGTTCAACAAGTTACTAACCAAAGGTTATTTCCCGGAGAGGTGGTCGAGTAGTATTATATTACCCATCTACAAGAAAGGGGACCCTAATAATCCAGGTAACTATAGGGGAATATCTTTACTAAATGTCATAAGTAAGATTTTCACTTCTATTATCAATAGTAGACTTCAAACTTGGTCAGAAACATATGGCACCGTTGCTGAAGAACAAGCTGGTTTTAGGCGTGGCTACTCCACCATTGACAACATATTCAGTCTAAATAGTCTGGTCGAGAAATACTTATCGAAAAAGGGGGGAGTTTTCTATTGTGCATTCATAGATTTTAGAAAGGCCTTCGACCTAGTGAATAGATCCAAGCTGTTATTGGTCCTTCAGAGCCACAACTTTCAAGGTTCTATCCTTAATATTCTTAAGAGCATGTATCAGAAGGTCAAGGCTAAGGTCAAGGTCGGTGAATATTTGTCAAAAGAGGTGGTATGCAACTCCGGTGTAAAACAAGGTTGTATGCTCAGTCCTTGGCTCTTTTCATTGTACATAAACGAACTAGCTGATTTGATTCGGAAGGAAAGTGGTAGTGGTATTTTTGTGAACCAGATGATAGAGGATATATTCTTGTTACTATTTGCAGACGATCTTGCTCTAGTGGCTGATTCTGTAATAGGCTTACAAAGAAGACTAAATACTCTAGAAAAATACTGTAAAATATGGAATATGAGTGTGAACTTAGACAAATCAAATATTATTGTATTTAAAAATGGTGGAAAGTTATCCAAACACGAAAAATGGGTATATAAAGGAGCAGAACTTAAAGTTGTCACCTTCTATAAATATCTAGGAGTATTTTTCTCATCGAAGTTGAGTTGGTCATACTGCTGCAAATCACTTGCCCTACAAGCAACTAAAGCGTTAAACATGTTAAAGCATTGTTTGTGTAAAATAGGCAAAAGAGATGTTAAAATAGGTTTCAAACTGTTCGATGCTATGATCTCGCCAATCTTATTCTATGGTGCAGAAATCTGGGGAACTTCTCCAAATGCTGACATTGAAAGTGTACAGAACAACTTTTGTAAATTGCTATTATGTACTGGTGTGAAAGCAACAAACTGTATGGTAAGAGGTGAGTGTGGCAGATTAGAACTATATACATCATATATGTGTAAACCGGCCAAATATCTGATGAAATTATTCAGTATGGAGGACAACAGGTTACCAAAACTCTGTTATAAAATGTTACTGGTGCAAGATGCTAATGGAAAAAAGAACTGGTGCACCAAAGTGCGTGAAATGCTAAATATGCTAGGATTTGGCTATGTATGGCTTAATCAGGGGGTTGGTGATTCAAATATGTTTTGACTTTCACTTAAACAGAGAATGAGAGACGTAAATATCCAAGAATGGAACTCACAGTTAAATAAACCTGGCAAATGTAAATTTTATAGTAGTATTAAGGATGATCTGGTATGTGAAAGATATCTACTAATTAACTTGCCAATCCATCTCAGATTTGTTCTAGCCAACTTCAGATGTTCTACTCATGCTCTGGAAATTGAACGAGGGCGTAAACTTGGCATAGCAAGGGACTCAAGATTGTGTAATATTTGTAATAGGAAAGCTGTGGAGGATGAGATGCACTTCCTCCTTATATGCCCAGTCCTTTCGGACTTTAGAAAGGCTAACTTGCCACAGTACTGCCATTCAAACCCAGATCCAATGCATTTAGTAAGGCTTTTCAAAAGCACAGACGAGGTTATTCTGAAAAATGTTGCTATGTACATTTATAAAGCCTTAAAATATAGAGATGAAATTCTGCAGTTATGAATAAATATTTAACCTGTGTGTATAATTATGTGAACACATTATTTTGCTTCTACTTCATATCTGATGTGTCTATATATACATTGACAGTTTATATATACCAGTATATACTTAACATATGTGTTGACATGTGTATTGTAGCCAACTATATACTTAACATATGTGTTGACATGTGTATTGTAGCCAACTATATACTTAACATATGTGTTGACATGTGTATTGTAGCCAACTATATACTTAACATATGTGTTGACATGTGTATTGTAGCCAACTATATACTTAACATATGTGTTGACATGTGTATTGTAGCCAACTATATACTTAACATATGTGTTGACATGTGTATTGTAGCCAACTATATACTTAACATATGTGTTGACATGTGTATTGTAGCCAACTATATACTTAACATATGTGTTGACATGTGTATTGTAGCCAACTATATACTTAACATATGTGTTGACATGTGTATTGTAGCCAACTATATACTTAACATATGTGTTGACATGTGTATTGTAGCCAACTATATACTTAACATATGTGTAGACCGATGTATTGTAGCCAACTATATACTTAACATATGTGTTGACATGTGTATTGTAGCCAACTATATACTTAACATATGTGTAGACCGATGTATTGTAGCCAACTATATACTTAACATATGTGTTGACATGTGTATTGTAGCCAACTATATACTTAACATATGTGTAGACCGATGTATTGTAGCCAACTATATACTTAACATATGTGTAGACCGATGTATTGTAGCCAACTATATACTTAACATATGTGTAGACCGATGTATTGTAGCCAACTATATACTTAACATATGTGTAGACCGATGTATTGTAGCCAACTATATACTTAACATATGTGTTGACATGTGTATTGTAGCCAACTATATACTTAACATATGTGTAGACCGATGTATTGTAGCCAACTATATACTTAACATATGTGTAGACCGATGTATTGTAGCCAACTATATACTTAACATATGTGTAGACCGATGTATTGTAGCCAAATATATACTTAACATATGTGTAGACCGATGTATTGTAGCCAACTATATACTTAAAATATGTGTTGACATGTGTATTGTAGCCAACTATATACTTAACATATGTGTAGACCGATGTATTGTAGCCAACTATATACTTAACATATGTGTTGACATATGTATTGTAGCCAACTATATACTTAACATATGTGTAGACCGATGTATTGTAGCCAACTATATACTTAACATATGTGTAGACCGATGTATTGTAGCCAACTATATACTTAACATATGTGTAGACCGATGTATTGTAGCCAACTATATACTTAACATATGTGTTGACATGTGTATTGTAGCCAACTATATACTTAACATATGTGTAGACCGATGTATTGTAGCCAACTATATACTTAACATATGTGTAGACCGATGTATTGTAGCCAACTATATACTTAACATATGTGTAGACCGATGTATTGTAGCCAACTATATACGTAACATATGTGTAGACATGTGTATTGTAGCCAACTATATACTTAACATATGTGTAGACCGATGTATTGTAGCCAACTATATACTTAACATATGTGTAGACCGATGTATTGTAGCCAACTATATACTTAACATATGTGTTGACCGATGTATTGTAGCCAACTATATACTTAACATATGTGTAGACATGTGTATTGTAGCCAACTATATACTTAACATATGTGTAGACCGATGTATTGTAGCCAACTATATACTTAACATATGTGTTGACCGATGTATTGTAGCCAACTATATACTTAACATATGTGTTGACCGATGTATTGTAGCCAACTATATACTTAACATATGTGTTGACCGATGTATTGTAGCCAACTATATACTTAACATATGTGTTGACCGATGTATTGTAGCCAACTATATACTTAACATATGTGTAGACCGATGTATTGTAGCCAACTATATACTTAACATATGTGTTGACATGTGTATTGTAGCCAACTATATACTTAACATATGTGTAGACCGATGTATTGTAGCCAACTATATACTTAACATATGTGTAGACCGATGTATTGTAGCCAACTATATACGTAACATATGTGTAGACCGATGTATTGTAGCCAACTATATACTTAACATATGTGTAGACCGATGTATTGTAGAATGATAAAATATACTGAACAAATTGTATATAAAAAAATATTGTTGAAGTGTTGAGTGTGATGGAATGTGATTTATTAAATGTACTGTGGGCCGGAGGCCGTGAAGTATCGAAATAAAAGAATTGAATTGAATTGAATTGAAATGAATTTAATTGAATATATAAACAATCTCTACAGGAGTTGTCGTTCCTTAATGGTCACAATACACATATATAAACAATCTCTACCAGAGCTGTCGTTCCTTAACAGTCACACTGCGCCTGTGGCTCACGGGCTACCAATAGTTTACCTCAGGGTCCGCTATATAATCCATAACGTTTATAACCATATTCCAGGTGAACAATAATCTATTTTGGAAATAATAATACAAATAAGAAAGCAGAAATATAATGAAATATTTTTTCCAGGAATCTTGAAATGGCCTGAGCCGTTTACAGAAGTGATATTAGGGTACCGCAATGCACTCTGGGATAAATTTGTCATTTACTGCAGTTATAAATGAAACACCAAGCGATCTAATAATTTATTTACATTCCCTAAGCTTACCGTTGGCAACTCTTATTTAGTCAAACACCGATTTTTTTGTCACTCACTGCATGAAACATATATTTAGTGTTAGAAAAGTCATGTTGACAGTATACCAACGCTATCTCTAAGACTACAATGACGGCATTGTGGTCACGTGATTTATAGTGTTTGTTACAGCAGCCATAAATTATATACAAAAGAAAACCTTCGGCGATGTTCTAGATGTGAACGCTTTGTTGACCGACCGTCGATACCACTGAGGCTCCAGTCTAAGTATAGTGTAAACAGTGTTTAGTAGCTCATTGTCCAGACTTTTTTTAAGATTGAGATACAGGACTTTAAAAAATCTTAAATAGATGGCAACTCAAAAAAATAATTTAAAGAAATTAAAACGATATTTTTTACAACATTGGTTTCACAAAATAAAATGAGTTATCTCCCCTGAAACCAAAATTCTCTTCTTGTGTAAGATACATTTATCTCCCTTTAACCACAAAAAGAGATAATGTAGCCTACAATACTGCTGATGTATTTAGGGATTTTATATTTCGTCGAAGACCACAGAAAGGATAAGGCGACGTGTTATACAATATATGATGTAAAATCTTTCTGAACTGGGAGATGACATAGTAAAGCGATGAGTTGGTCTGACTTTCTGTTTCGATTTCTAAGCGGACTCTACCTTAGTTCGTATTTTCATTTGTTAAAATGTATTTTGTATTGCTGCTTATATTTAAACCTACATTGAATCTATTGGAGTTTGCTCTTATGCGTATCTAGAGAACAATCAGAAAATATAAAGAGAGCCAGACACATTTATTGACCCTGCCTCCTGCCCCTGCCCCAGTAGGAAACAATTGTCTGGATGCCTCCTTATGATTTCTTGGAAGTTATTCAACAAAGTGAGCACGCAATAGAAAAAAAGAAGAAGAAAGATTTATTATATGATTTCAAAGTGTTTATATATACCCTACGTATTCACATGAAACGAAGTGCGATTTTCCAATTGTATGAGTTCAGTGAGTGAAGTTGCACAACGTCATGTTTGCACAGAGCGGCGAAAATGTAAATGAAAGTAATGTTTGTTTTTTTTTCTAGGGACTCAAATGACTTTTTAAAATTTTCAATTCAGGATAAATAGAACCTAGAACTTTCTAGTTTGAGTCAATTTAAATTTCATTCTAGTGAGCTGCGTCAATGTCTATTTAAAAGATTTCTTGTTACACCTACGTTATCACTGGAGACAAATAACATAGGGTGGGACACGTATATACCAATGAGCCGTGACATATCGTGAGGAATAAAAGTCACCGAACCATAAACATAGGATATTGGCGATAAAGTCCCAAGATTTAATAGACATTTTAAAAACGTATCATACAAATGTTCTTAAGTAATATGACCTTTCACAGCGAGTGCCAAAGTTCTAGGGCCAAGCGACAGTTCACAGAGGTATATCAATGTTGAAAAGACATTTGACCGTTCACAGAGGTATATCAATGTTGTAAAGTTATTTGACCGTTCACAGAGGTATATCAATGTTGTAAAGACATTTCACCGTTCACAGAGGTATATCAATGTTGTAAAGACATTTGACCGTTCACAGAGGTATATCAATGTTGTAAAGTTATTTGACCGTTCACAGAGGTATATCAATGTTGTAAAGACATTTGACCGTTCACAGAGGTATATCAATGTTGTAAAGACATTTCACCGTTCACAGAGGTATATCAACGTTGTAAAGTTATTTGACCGTTCACAGAGGTATATCGATGTTGTAAAGTGTCCATTTACAGGGGTATATCAATGTTGTAAAGACATTTCACCGTTCACAGGGGTATAACAATGTTTTAAAGTGGCCGTTTGCAGGGGTATATCAATGATGTAAAGTGACCGTTCACAGGGGTATATCAATGTGTAAAGACACTTGACCGTTCACAGAGGTATAACAATGTTGTAAAGTTACCGTTCACAGAGGTATATCAATGTTGTAAAATTACTGTTCAAAGAGGTATATCAATGTTGTAAAGACATTTCACCGTTCACAGATGTATAACAATGTTGTAAAGTGGCCGTTTACAGGGGTATATCAATGATGTAAAGTGACCGTTCACAGGGGTATATCAATGTGTAAAGACACTTGACCGTTCACAGAGGTATAACAATGTTGTAAAGTTACCGTTCACAGAGGTATATCAATGTTGTAAAATTACTGTTCAAAGAGGTATATCAATGTTGTAAAGTGACCGTTCACACAGGTATATCAATGTTGTAAAGACATTTCACCGTTCACAGATGTATAACAATGTTGTAAAGTGGCCGTTTACAGGGGTATATCAATGATGTAAAGTGACCGTTCACAGGGGTATATCAATGTGTAAAGACACTTGACCGTTCACAGAGGTATAACAATGTTGTAAAGTGACCGTTCACAGAGGTATATCAATGTTGTAAAATTACTGTTCAAAGAGGTATATCAATGTTGTAAAGACATTTCACCGTTCACAGATGTATATCAATGTTGTAAAGTTACCATTCACACAGATATCTATCAATGTTGTAAAGTGACCGTTTACAGAGGTATATCAATGTTGTAAAGACATTTCACCGTTCACAGGGGTATAACAATGTTGTAAAGTGACCGTTTACAGGGGTATATAAATGATGTAAAGTGACCGTTCACGGGAGTATATCAATGTGTAAAGACACTTGACCGTTCACAGAGGTATAACAATGTTGTAAAGTGACCGTTCACAGGGGTATATCAATGTGTAAAGACACTTGACCGTTCACAGAGGTATAATAATGTTGTAAAGTTACCGTTCACAGAGGTATATCAATGTTGTAAAGACATTTCACCGTTCACAGATGTATATCAATGTTGTAAAGTTACCATTCACACAGATCTATCAATGTTGTAAAGTGACCGTTTACAGGGGTATATCAATGTTGTAAAGACATTTCACCGTTCACAGAGGTATAACAATGTTGTAAAGTGACCGTTTACAGGGGTATATAAATGATGTAAAGTGACCGTTCACTGGGGTATATCAATGTGTAAAGACACTTGACCGTTCACAGAGGTATAACAATGTTGTAAAGTGACTGTTTACAGGGGTATATCAATGTTGTAAAGACATTTCACCGTTCACAGATGTATATCAATGTTGTAAAGTTACCATTCACACAGATCTATCAATGTTGTAAAGTGACCGTTTACAGGGGTATATCAATGTTGTAAAGACATTTCACCGTTCACAGAGGTATAACAATGTTGTAAAGTGACCGTTTACAGGGGTATATAAATGATGTAAAGTGACCGTTCACTGGGGTATATCAATGTGTAAAGACACTTGACCGTTCACAGAGGTATAACAATGTTGTAAAGTGACCGTTTACAGGGGTATATCAATGTTGTAAAGACATTTCACCGTTCACAGAGGTATATCAATGTTGCGAAGACATTTGACCGTTCACAGGGGTATATCAATGTGTAAAGACACTTGACCGTTCACAGAGGTATATCAATGTTGTAAAGACATTTGACCGTTCACAGGGGCATATCAATGTGTAAAGTCAATTACCGTTCACAGAGGGATATCAATGTTGTAAAGACATTTGACCGTTCACAGGGGTATATCAATGCTGTTAAGACATCTGACCGTTCACAGGGGTATATCAATGTTGTAAAGACATTTCACCGTTCACAGGGGTATATCAATGTTGTAAAGTTACCGTTCACAGAGATCTATCAATGTTGTAAAGTGACCGTTCACAGAGGTATATCAATGTTGTAAAGTGACCGTTCACACAGGTATATCAATGTTGTAAAGACATTTCACCGTTCACAGAGGTATAACAAGGTTGTAAAGTGACCGTTCACACAGGTATATCAATGTTTACCGTTGACCGGTGTTTTAAAATGTCTCTCGGAAAAACCAAGGCACTGCATGACAGGGCACGCGTGTAGCACGTGTCTCCATGTTTGTAAGTATACAAGTGAACCACTATCCTCATCACCAACAACAGGATGAGTTATACAGAGTGTACGTCATCATATGTTTATGTAAACAGACAGACACTCTTAACGGGTATATACACATGGACGTACTCACCGACCTCATAATCAAAGGAGCTAATTATCTCCCTTGATTGTACCCAGTACGGCACCATCTGTTGTCGGACGAACCCCAATAGATAACTGTTACAAACACACATTAACTACATTATATAGTTTGTTTGATAATAGCCCTATCGCCCATTAAACTGAGTTGTTACAGGCGTGATGATATAAATCGGTCAAGGACGGGCCTGTAACGTGTATATATCACAATAAAACCATTCATTCTGATTTATTGCATTTTGTATTACGTTGCCCGCCTTCATCACTTCCATCTACAAAACAGTAGGGACGGGTCCGAATTGTATATATCGGTAAGCTTTGTTTGAACGTTGATAAAATGTACATCATATAGATATTATGCTGATTTCTAAGTTCTGATATTTTTATTTTCTAAAACAGATTTCGAGTCGAGCAAAGGCAAAAAGCCAATGATAAATTATATCAATACGTAATTAAGATTAAAACATGTCTGTTTAGATATTTCCCGGAATACGATTCAGCAGAAATGTATTTTGAAACATCTATACAATCGTATACTGGTTGGATCCTCTTGGTACATGTGTACGTATTCTCTACTGCGGTACATGTGTACGTATTATCTACTGCGGTACATGTGTATGTAGTCTCTACTGCGGTACATGTGTACGTATTCTCTACAGCGGTACATGTGTACGTATTATCTACAGCGGTACATGTGTATGTATTATCTACTGCGGTACATGTGTACGTATTATCTACTGTGGTACATGTGTACGTATTATCTACTGCGGTACATGTGTACGTATTATCTACTGCGGTACATGTGTACGTATTATCTACTGCGGTACATGTGTATGTAGTCTCTAATGCGGTACATGTGTATGTAGTCTAATGCGGTACATATGTACGTATTATCTACTGCGGTACATGTGTATGTAGTCTCTACTGCGGTACATGTGTACGTATTATCTACTGCGGTACATGTGTATGTAGCCTCTACTGCGGTACATGTGTACGTATTATCTACTGCGGTACATGTGTATGTAGTCTCTATTGCGGTACATGTGTACGTATTATCTACTGCGGTACATGTGTACGTATTATCTACTGCGGTACATGTGTATGTAGTCTCTAATGCGGTACATGTGTACGTATTATCTCCTGCGGTACATGTGTACGTATTATCTACTGTGGTACATGTGTATGTATTATCTACTGCGGTACATGTGTATGTAGTCTCTACTGCGGTACATGTGTACGTATTCTCTACAGCGGTACATGTTTATGTATTAACTACTGCGGTACATGTGTACGTATTATCTACTGCGGTACATGTGTTCGTATTCTCTACTGCGGTACATGTGTACGTATTATCTACTGCGGTACATGTGTACGTATTCTCTACTGCGGTACATGTGTAGGTATTATCTACTGCGGTACATGTGTACGTATTATCTACTGCGGTACATGTGTACGTATTCTCTACTGCGATACATGTGAACGTATTATCTACTGTGGTACATGTGTACGTATTCTCTACTGCGATACATGTGAACGTATTATCTAGGGTTCCGTTTTATTTATTGTTGATTTCTTTCCAATTTTTATCGGTTGTACTTTAAACTATTAATTAAACAATGTCAGAGAACAGCCACCAATCAACTAATTCACACTTTAAAATTAACTTTTCCATGCCAAGTTTAGCTACCCAACTATCATTATATTTTAGTAAAAAAAATAACAGAGTTAAAATGTTATCCTGTGAATAAAATTGGAAAGGAATGCGAACCTAAATTACGTGTATATAATTTCACAAAAAAGTATTTGCTTTCTATACATATATACTTATTTCGATGCCTCTTCTAGGAATCGAACGCCTGACTACTAAGTTACTACAATGTACTGTTACGTTTGTTTCTTTGCTGGTTTTTACCGCGTGAACAGCCATGGTGATTTCGAAGAGGGGTCTCCTTGAAATGGTTAGCAGTAACCTCACTGAACAACAGACTGGGGGCCCGTCACATGTCACCTAGTGCTATTTGGGTTAAAGTATCTTCTCCAATGACACAAACAAAAAACCGGTCCGTTTCTCAGATTCCCGAAAAACACAAACCGGCCTGGTAAAGGAGTGTCGAACTACGCACCTCGAATCTGCAAATGAAGTTACGTAGGCACAGTGCTCTACACTGATAGAGCTCTAGCGACCGAGGAAATACACATATATCGAACATGAACCTACATGTCTCAGATTTGTCTTTCTATGTACAAGTTATGTAAGATTTTTAAAAGTTTACCAGCGCGTGCATCGACGCGCAAACCGTATCGGATTTTATACGCTGAACGTTATTTCCGGGTAGTGCGGTGCTTCAATTAGGGAAAAGTGCATTCCGCATCAAGCGGAAATGCATGCAAAGTGGTTTCTCAGAGATGAGTGGAGAAAACTGATACGTAGAGAATTTCTTCTATATTTCAACCTTAAATGTTTCCTACTATATTTCGAACTTTCAGAAAAAAAAGTCCCACACCTCTACCGTCGCTGTTGTTGCTCTGATTCATACAGGAGAACGGAACTGAGAGCAATAAAAACAAACTGCTTTAATGTTAGACATGGATTAGTCTGGTTATAAAAACCTAATATATATTTACGTCAAATTTAGAACTAAAATACCACTACCATTTTATAGCATTGTTTAATAGAAGGTAAAGAAACATATTAACCTGAAGGGTTCAGCCTACATTTATAAAAACCGACGTATCCCAAATCCCACATGAATGCCGCCATTGATGTTTTGCACTTAACAGAATGCTTTGGACCGGATACAAACTCACAAACCTCTTCATGGCAATTGTCTACAAGTGTCTAGTTGTGCTGTGTGTATAGCGACTGTCTGATGAAATTGCCTGATTATAGCACACACGTCCAAACATACCTCCAAATACATCACGGTATCAACAATGCGAGATCTGTTTTTCCGCAACATGAGCGGCTAAAATGTGATTATTTTACATGAACCTTAGCGACATTGCTACATACCCGCTTATCTCTCGATCCACGAGAAAGTCGATCGTAGAATCATCGTAAATGATAAATCTAGAAAAATAAAATTACATAATAAAGGCATTGGCTTACCTCATGTATTGTATGAGAAAGAATATATGTATAAATATAGAAAGTATCATTTGTAACGTGATTGCTTTTCTCATACTTTTAATTTAACTTTACCTTCTCAGAAGTAAGGGACCTTGGGTCCTGCTTTATCTCAGAAGTAAGGGACCTTGGGTCCTGATATATCTCAGAAGTAAGGGACCTTGGGTCCTCCTATATCTCAGAAGTAAGGGACCTTGGGTCCTCCTATATCTCAGAAGTAAGGGACCTTGGGTCCTGCTATATCTCAGAAGTTAGGGACCTTGGGTCCTCCTATATCTCAGAAGTAAGGGACCTTGGGTCCTGCTATATCTCAGAAGTAAGGGACCTTGGGTCCTGCTATATCTCAGAAGTAAAGGACCTTGGGTCCTGCTATATCTCAGAAGTAAAGGACCTTGGGTCCTGCTATATCTCAGAAGTAAAGGACCTTGGGTCCTGCTATATCTCAGAGGTAAAGGACCTTGGGTCCTCCTATATCTCAGAAGTAAAGGACCTTGGGTCCTGCTATATCTCAGAAGTTAGGGACCTTGGGTCCTGCTATATCTCAGAAGTAAAGGACCTTGGGTCCTGATATATCTCAGAAGTAAGGGACCTTGGGTCCTGCTATTTTTCAGAAGTTAAGGACCTTGGGTCCTGATATATCTCAGAAGTAAGGGACCTTGGGTCCTGCTATATTTCAGAAGTAAAGGACCTTGGGTCCTGCTATATCTCAGAGGTAAAGGACCTTGGGTCCTCCTATATCTCAGAAGTAAAGGACCTTGGGTCCTGATATATCTCAGAAGTAAGGGACCTTGGGTCCTGCTATTTTTCAGAAGTTAAGGACCTTGGGTCCTGATATATCTCAGAAGTAAGGGACCTTGGGTCCTGCTATATTTCAGAAGTTAAGGACCTTGGGTCGTGTTATATCAATGTCGGAACATTACCACAGTATGAAATCAAAGTTTGATTTTTGTGTGTTTATTCGTTTGTTTGGTCGTTTTTCATTTTGCACTTGATCCGTGAGTGATGGGTTAGATGAAATCAAGCAATTATTTCTTTTTCAAATTCAATGATCAAATTTGATGATATGTTTTAAAGAAACGAATATATATATACAAATACGCATGCGTCATGCAAAAAAAGGCAGTCAAGAATATGTAACATGACCAGTATCCAAGCCATATCACAGGCAGGGAGTGGCCTGTACGGGAAAACGAATTGTTAGAGTGCCACAGGACCCAAACACACCAGGTCCCGTGAAGGTATCCTCGATTACTGAGATCCAAACCCAATGGCACCTTGCTTGTATAAAAAAACATGACTCCTTTAATCACCATATACATACAAAATGATATATTGTCTCCATTACCACTTTTTAACCTCTGACAAATATAAACCTGGTCATGCGTGAAATATCGATGATGAATTCCTCGAGGCTTAAGTAGGTTGAGTATTGACCCGGGTGTTTCCGCTATACATCTCTGTTTCCGCGTAGTAGTGGGTGTCGTAAACTTTATCAATTTTTCAACAAACAATTTACCGACATCATCTAGTCGTATATCTGTTTGTTTACGTGCTTGTGTAGTACGAAGTACATTGTATACATCGTGTGACAAGACAAATGTTTGGGAAAATACAAGCTAGACCTGAACGAGAAGTCTCTCAACAACTATACAGTACAATGTGGACTTATAAATAATAACATGTACTGTTTTGTACATACTCTGATTACTTTCAGTAAAGTTTTAAAAAACTAAAAATAACGAAATATTACAAGAGTGGGGATCGTCCGGGATTTGAGAAAATATGAGTCTGTGTTAGATCTTACAAGGAGTCATCCTGTTAAATCACAACGCGACAAAAGTACTGACGAGATTTGACGCGCTGCTGTTTTCGCCCATGCGCACTGACAACACGAGACGACAAAAACCAAACAGTGTTGATCAGACTTAACAAGATGCGAGATGAAATACTGACTGATATTCGTTGATGTACTGCATACACGCATATAGCAATATCAAAAAACACAGAGGCATGTGTTTAAAAGAGAACCGGTCACCAAGTTACAGTATGTAAACCGTCCTTGATTTTCTTGTTCTACAGTGTACATACAACGTTTGTGTCTCTTGAGCGTTAGGCATATGTTTATATTATGTCAATTTATCTGAGCTTCTTAATGCTTCAGATCTACCGCCCTGCTTGTTTATTTAAGACTAGCACAACTTGTCGTGACACTATGAGACGGGTCTCCTCCACGGTGTTTAGTTAAACATTAATTAACCACTACAAGATGGTATCATTGATATTTCCTATTGATATTAACTTACAAAACCTTTTAGATTTCGAAGGTAAAATTTTCTATATTGGTTTCGAAAATAATTGTCTATTTTCAGTAACAGTGACCTCGTTGATCTATATTGATATTTGAACTACAAGAAATATAAAAACAACAAGCACGATTAGTAAGTGAGCTATGTATGAAGTTGTGTTTGATCGGCCAAGCGGAACTTTAGTTATTGAACTGAAACTAATATACTATTTATAATGATAGCAAACTTGAAGTTTGACATTTGACCCAAAAACCAATCTAAAGCAAACATATCCAATCAGAAAGCAGTGTCGTAAGATTGATTACAACCTGCAAGTCGTGTCCAGTCGTACGTCCGTAAATACAGCCCACAGATATACTTGTTTGAGGTCACCCACCACCCCCTTCAATCGATAATTAGAGGGATGATAAAGCTTTATATACGATATGTAATGTACTAAATTTCAGTACCACGAAGTCAACACCGGTAGGTGACACGTCCTGGTGGGTGACAGGTGTTTAGATTGTCGTATTTTAATTAATATAAATGTACGACTGTGAAACTGTGTACGTCTCACTATCAATGGAATATCTTGGCAAGCAGCAAGTGTTTTGCATGTAAAATATAGACAAAACCTCCGGCGGAACTCTGGAATATCAAACAAAATCAAGCATGTTTTTAAATGAATAAGTACAAGTAACCATTCAGGATATATGCATGGAAGCATTCAGGACGCATCTGTGGAATGAGTGGAAATTTGATGGGTCTGCAAAGTGTTATTTTGATGGTGAGGTGAAACCCAAAAATTGAAAGGACAGACAAGTTGCCTCCGGCTGTATGTCTGACGGACAGTGGGATCAACAAAAATGACAATTATGCTTTATATACATATGTGGTGGATATAACGCGCCAATCGCAGTACCATAAAGTGGGTAACATGTGTTTTGTTTGTCGTAATTTGACACGATGTACGTCTCATTATCAATGACAAGCATGTAAAATAGAGGCAAAACCTCCGGCGGGACTCGAACCCGCAATCCCCGGCTTAGGAGGCCGGTGCCTTATCCATTGGGCCACGGAGGCACATGATTAAACGTCATCAGTTGAAGACATGAAGTATCGTATCCTTTCCGAATGGCTTCTCCAGTCAAATATTTCCTAATCTATTTGTAGTAATAACAAGGCAAGAAATTACCTGACTAGCGAACTCATTAAACTTCACCATCGTACAAAAATAGATCCCGTGAAGATCATCCTCACGACCGTAAAGCATTGTTCGAGACGTGTGTTGCATAATTGATCTTCTTTTTTTTCAAATATTGAATATGAAACAAAATCAGGTAAGTTTGAATAACTAATGACTTAAATACAAGTAACCATTCAGGATATCAAGATATACACTCATTTGACATTATGGAACTGGAAAAAGTCAGATAAAAAATTATCTCTTCTGATTCCAACAAAAGCTATTCTAGCCGCTTAGAACGAAACAATGATATCTTTGAGCTCTAGGAACAGTTAGAGTAAGACTTGTAGCACGCGCGAGGTGTACTGCGTACCACGACGATATATATATATATCAGAACGAATTACCTTCTGTGATTCCGGTGAAACATATGAACCCCGTGTGTGTATCATACACTGAGGAAAATACACCATGCAGGACTGTACAAAAACATCACGACTTTCTCATCTGTTGTACTGTACCGAAGGAAGGGAATCGTGATATGTGATTGCTTAATTTTCTGCGAACGATCTCCGTCACTAAGGCGAATTCTTACAACCGTCAGTAAGGCGAACATTTACAACCGTCATTAAGGCGAACACTTACAACCGTCAGTAAGGCGAACATTTACAACCGTCACTAAGGCGAACACTTACAACCGTCACTAAGGCGAACACTTATAACCGTCACTAAGGCGAACACTAACAACCGTCACTAAGGCGAACACTTACAACCGTCACTTAGGCGAACACTTACAACCGTCACTTAGGCGAACATTTACAACCGTCACTTAGGCGAACATTTACAACCGTCACTAAGGCTTAGGAGGCCGGTGCCTTATCCATTGGGCCACGTAGGCACTAGATGAAACAGCATCGGTCGAAAACGTGAAGTATCCTATCCTTTCCAAATGGCTTCTACAGTCAAACATTTGTTATTCTACTGGTAGTAAATACAGGTTAAGTTGAAATCATAGAGCTAGCGAACTCTTTAAGCTTCAGTATCGTACAAAAATAGATCTCAGCGAGATTATCCTAATGACCATAAAAAATGTGTTGCAAAGTTGTTTCTATGAGCAATCGACATCTATCACCGTCATTTTTTAGGAATAAGTTAAATTTCAAACTAGGATACTTGAATATAATGACTTAAGGATGCATATTAACAGCCTTATGACCTATATTTGTTTCAAAATGTGCAATTAAGGAACTTAGAAAGGGGCAGATAAAATCATTACCCCCAAATGGAGGACATGAACCCCGTGGGAATACCGGACAGACATGATATCTAGAAAAGGGCCTGACTTTTGTGTGTTCCGTAGCAGCAAAGAACGAAAATGAAAACGATAAAAGTAACACATGTGGCATGCGCATGGAGCACTGCGTAACACGGGGAAGAGAGAAGTGTGGCGAAACAAGGACAGCTCGATCACGTGACTCACGAAAGTCGTTTATACCGAATACATTGACGAAAACATGATTTTCTGATCTGTTGGAATGAAGGAGATATTTGGTGATTGGTTAATTTTCTGTTGAGCAATGTCAATGTCTGGAATCGTCTTATAAATTACGTCATTTAGACCGACTTCGTGATTGTCCTGCCTTATCATGCCTTTATTCAATTCTGATTGGATTATATCTAATGGATGAGACATTTCCCTCAAACTTGTCGAATATCGTATTTATTGCTTGTTGATGCCATTTTACACATTTTCCATCTTTGAAAATATAAAAACTTTGAATAGTGTTTTGACTATCGAACCGCTATAGCAAAACCTCCGGCGGGACTCGAACCCGCAATCCCCGGCTTAGGAGGCCGGTGCCTTATCCATTGGGCCACGGAGGCGTACGTCAACTGGGGGGGGGGGGGGTGATTGGTTTGTAATTGATTATATAACCATGTACATTAATGATAGTAGATTATACAACATTCTGCTCTTTAAGTTTATTTTTCAAGCAGCGTTTGGCTCTGTAGCTGACTATGATTCCAGCTGTGAAATATATTTCAGATACTGGGTATCTGAAGAAATATGTACAGCCGTAGATATTTGAAACACAAACAAACCACTAATGTCAAGATGAAATACACTACGAACAACATTAAAAGCATGGATGAGTTCCAGGTTCATTATACATATCTTTTTGAGTACATGAACAGAGTTTTCCAGCAAACTATTGGTAAATATATTGTAAACACGTTAGAACCCACTGTGAGCCAGTCTATCTGTCGACCAATCAATATCAATGTCACGTGACATCTCAGCAGGGTTCCAAATCAGAGTTCCACGAAGTAATGGCTATTATTTCCATAATGTTCATGAAGGAAACACGATATCAGTATGATATTTCTCCGTTGTTTGTAAACCCAACCGCTATGTCAGTTAAACCATGGCGACAGGGAGCTCACGGGACTCCTGTTGACAGTGTCATCAAGTGGATTTCAACCGTCATCGGCCGTTTCGACACCTATTTCATGATGTCCTCTGATTAGAGGGTCATCTGTGGTGATCGATCACTGCTCGCTGTTGTCGGGTTTCCAAATTGACTGATCTCGTCTGCACCCTAATCACCATGCTGTTCTCTCTGCCTTCTCAGCTATGATCTTAAAATTGTCTTTCGCCTTTCTCCTGCCAGTCCCGTTTTCTTGATCATCTTCCAAACTGACTGTGCAGGGGACTCTGTGGTGCTTTCCTGGAAACAGTCAGGTTCTCCGTCCCTTCTGTCTGCACTGCTCAGAAAGCTCTGATTTCTGTTTATGTGCCTCGTCGCACCCTTCCTCCTCCGGAATCGTCATTTCCACTAATATGAACTTCTGCTTCTGTTGTGACCACGTCTGGTCACAGTGAATTATACACAGCATCAGGACAGGCGAGACGTTTGTTGAGGTCTGCTCAAATTTCCCAGGACGGTGTTTGGCGGAGTACGTTTTCGTGACATGGACTGCCAGTTAGATGTCCTCTCCAGCTTTCACGAACTGTATGTGGGTGGGTCTATGGTGTTTTGTCACCTCCTCTACAGCCGCTGTGTTTCGTCACAAGCGTCTTCTACAGCCGCTTTGTTTCGTCACAAGCGTCCTCTACAGCCGCTGTGTTTCGTCACAAGCGTCCTCTACAGCCGCTGTGTTTCGTCACAAGCGTCCTCTACAGCCGCTGTGTTTCGTCACAAGCGTCCTCTACAGCCGCTGTGTTTCGTCACAAGCGTCCTCTACAACCGCTGTGTTTCGTCACAGGCCTCCCCTATAGCCGCTGTTTCTCCAGTCAGTTTCGGCTACCAGAACATAGTGTAACGCTGCCTGTATCTTTCCAGCTGCGTGGAGGGCCGGGTACGGTGAATACTATTGTGTCTCCTCTGCCTAGAGGTCCCATCTACACAAGTTACGACGATAGTGTATTATACACTGATCTGAGGATGAAGAAATTCCTAATGGTTCTATCCACCACAGGTCAATTCGTGTGATCTTGCGCTCAGGAAGATTCCACTGAGTCCTGCTATCCTAGCTCAACTGTTCTATCATTTTATCTTCCCTATTTATATTTTTAACCTTTTGGAACTAGGAGGAATGTTACCATCAAGTTATGGAAAATTCACAACTGATAAATCGAAACCGTCATGTTTACCAAACAGCTTAGTAAGTGAAGATGAAGGTAACCAGGTAACAAACCATGGTCTCTCACATTTCAATTTCTTGATCTCGTAACATTCAGAAACGATAAAGTAATTTCTTTTTAAATAGACATCTTCACATAGCTGTAAGTTAAATATTTATTTTAGGTAAGTTTTAACCGCCAGGAAGGTATAACATACCGGGATTTTAAGTAAACGCAATTTGAAATTTTGGATACGAATGCTTTGCATTCAAGAGGTAGAAATATTGAGGAGTGGACCCTGAGTGTAATTTTATATTCTTATATAATGTTAAGAATGACGTAAAAATAATAATAACGAAAACCCCGTCAAAATCCGTCGCCCCAGTGTCGAGTTATTAAAGCTCAAAGTGTCGATTTTCACCTGTCCGCTCAGACCTAATCAGCGTAATCGTCATTTCCGCGGAATCGAGGCGCTTCTATTCGTGACGTCATAAGTTCAACAGAAATGGCAGCCAACTTGACTGATAGTAACGACGACACCGCACCTGATAGCGATTTGAACATGAGTTTTGAGGAGTCGAAGGTCTAGAAGAAATGTAAAGTCGAACTTATTCGATATCTCGAACTGTGATAACTATATTTACTTCGAAGTATTTCTTCGGTCCCAGCCAAACTTCGTACTAAACATTCGAACTTACTTAAATAGAATACTCGGATATTTCAAAGTTTTCACATGGTCCCGCGTGCTTCGAGATTTTTATGCTGTCTTTTATCTCACTTGAACTAGACTGAATGAACTAAACACCATATTTTTTAAAACAAAAAATGATTAAACATTGTGTTGGAATTTGAAACTTTCGCCGTCTAGTCTCTGTGGAATTACAGCGGGTACACATCTGAATGGTACCACACAAAGAACAATATGTCAGACTTTTCACACAATCTTTAATACACAGTGTTTGTCTTTGTTCTCAACTTTAATTAACCGTAATTGAATTCATCCTACGGCCTCTTTTGATCTAAGAATAAGTGGCATTCTGATGGAACACGTTAGATATTGCTCACAAAATGTTGATGAATGAAGACAGCAGAGTATATACAATGTCTATGTTTTACGAATATATGAAGCACCTCTTATCTTAAGATATTTGATTATAACAAAATAGCTCATGTTGCTAACCTCCGGCGGGACTCGAACCCGCAATCCCCGGCTTAGGAGGCCGGTGCCTTATCCATTGGGCCACGGAGGCATATGTTTGAACAGTTTCCTACTTGAAAAATTTTGGGTCGACATTAAAAACACAAACAAAAAACCAAAGAAACTAGCAAACTTGCTCCATAGATAGTAAATATCAGTTATCATAAATATTTTATACAGGTGAAGTTTTCAAACTTAATAAAGTAAAACTGTTAATTCGGCGTGTTCTACTTAAATGTATTGAGAATAAAAATGAATCAGAAGATGAATTTCGGGTAAATATGTTTTTATGTTGAATTTAGGGGCAAGATCCTCCCTCAAACTATAGATAAACACATTGGAACATAATGTGATAATCTGTCTGCTTGTCTATCTGTCTGTCTGTCTACATGTCTACATGTCTGTCTGTCTGTCTGTCTGTCTGTCTGTCTGTCTGTCTGTCTGTCTGTCTATCTACATGTCTGAATGCCTGTCTGTCAATCAATTAAAATCACTAGACTTGACACATGCTTTAGGATTAAACAGTAAAAGCAGAATTGTAAACGATAGTTAAACGTGGTTGACAAGATGAGAAATATCATAATACCTTTATACACGTAGTTATGTAAATGTGGCGTGGAATACCACGTGTCACAGTCTCAAGGTACTTTGTTATATAACACGAATGACGTGATTGTCGCTGAATTAACACATGATATAGGACTAATCTTGACGTAGGTGACAATGAGATGACGTCTAACAATCGAAGACACCATAGTGTCATAACAGAGACCGTTATGTTAAGTGAAACTGATTTCAAAAACACCGTGAGAATTGGACGTAAAACATACATTACAGTTCGTGATGATAAATGATCAAATCTTCAATTGATTAGAAATTATTTCAAAGTTCATAAAACTCGCCACAAATGTTCCATTTCAGCGAATATCTAAAACAAAAACAGATAGAGAGACCTGTTTATAAATCTCCGATTACATGTAAAATGTGTCGAGGTGTGATCGAGATATCACTTTCCGTTACACAAGAGATATGAAATGAATATGGATTAAAAGCTGGTGGTTGGTAGTTACACGAAACGATTTGAGATACTAACCTCCGGCGGGACTCGAACCCGCAATCCCCGGCTTAGGAGGCCGGTGCCTTATCCATTGGGCCACGGAGGCATATGATTGAACAGTTTCCTATTTGGAAAATTTTGGGTCGACATTAAAAACACAAACAAAAAACCAAAGAAACTAGCAAACTTGCTCCATAGATAGTAAATATCAGTTATCATAAATGTTTTTATACAGGGGAAGTTTTCATATATAGTAAATATCAGTTATCATAAATGCTTTATACAGGTAAAGTTTTCATATATAGTAAATATTAGTTATCATAAATACTTTATACAGGTAAAGTTTTCATATATAGTAAATATTAGTTATCATAAATACTTTATACAGGTAAAGTTTTCAAACTTAATAGTCAAAAAATGGCGTGTTCTACTTTTCTGCACAGTGGACGTATATAGAGTGATGATATAAACACTATTCAGCCGTTATTGTCTTTACATGAAAGTCTCAATCGCACCAGGTAGTCAATCAAACGGAAACGTGAAATACGAAAACTATTCTACGAAAGTTACGTAATTGGGCGAGGAAAAGAAGAACAGCCATATCTCATTTCTATTTCGTGTTCATGGAAAGATTCCTTCTTTCTCTTATAACGAAAGGATTTTTTTACTGAAGGTGAAAGGTGATACAGATATTAAGTTAAACATTTATAATACTGAAACATTCTTTCTGAAGCATGTAAACATCAAAGGTCACGATGAAATATCTTTAGACTAAAACTGAATTGGAAGATGAATTCCAAGTTGATAAACTTTTTATTGATTTTAGGGGCAAGATCCTCTCTCAATCTTTAAGTAAACCCACTGGAACATAATGTGACAATCTCTCTGTCTATCAGTTAAAATCACTCGACTTGACACAGCGTATGCTTTAGGATTAAACAGTTAAAGCAGAATTGTAAACGATAGTTAAACATGGTTGACAAGATGAGAAATATCATAATACATGTATACACGTAGTTAGGTAAATGTGGCGTGGAACACCACGTGTCACAGTCTCAATGTACTTTGTTATAAAACACGAATGACGTGATAGTCACTATATTAACACATGACAGAGGAAATTCGTGACGTAGGTGACAATGAGATGACGTCAAACAATCCAAACACCATAGTGTCATAACAGAGACCATTATGTAAAGTCATTTGTTTTAAAGACATATAATTAATTTTTCTTTTTTTTTTCATATAAAATGCTGCAATCTGATTGGTCTTACAAAAATTTCATACCTCTATGAAAAAAATAAATAAATAAATAAGCCATGCCCCCTCTTCGCCGGAACTATTCCCCCCCTCCCCCGGCAACATCAAAGGCTCACAAAAAACTTTGATTTTCACCTTCAACTTCCGGTTTGTGTCAAACCAAGTAAAACAATGAACTTTTCCATCCAGCATTCCTCGCTTGGGTGAGCTATGAAAGATGGCCGACGTCTTCCCGCTGATCCGATCAGCTGACACGCGTGCGCTCATTTGCATATCGTCCAGTTCATGGTTATTGCGGATATATAAAGTGCCATTATTAAATTCGTATAAAATTACTTCCTTTTATGTTTTATTCTAAATTCGGTGGATTAAAAATTAATTATAAGCGTTGATGTTGACCCCGATGAAACTAAAAAAAAATACATCAATGCTTAAGAAAAGTTTGACGTACACTATTTGCTACTTTATGTGATTAAATGGTCAAATTTGTAAAACTTTAGCCAGTTTTTCGTAGGTAATACGACATCCTTAAATCTTTTTCATTAATTTAGAGTTTTGTGATAAATCCCCTGTCACATGTGTACTCGAAGTTGTGTTTTGGTGTGATTGAAAAATCACTTACGTGATACACAAGAAATATGACATGACTATGGATTAAAAACTTGGTGGTTGGTAGATACACAAACAGAGCTGGGACACTAACCTCCGGCGGGACTCGAACCCGCAATCCCCGGCTTAGGAGGCCGGTGCCTTATCCATTGGGCCACGGAGGCATATGATTGAATAGTTTCCTACTAAGCAAAATTTTGGTTCGATTTTATCTTACATTATATACAGTAAAATACCAGTTATTACAAACAGTCCACAAACCCCATAGAGAAAAAAAATCCTCATTTACAATGGTTTTGTCTACAAACGTGACTTAGCTGGACACGTGTTAAGTGGTGACATTATTTAATAATCATAGTATACCAATGAGAGTTTTTATACTAAAAAAAGTTTTTCAGAAAGGTTCAATGGCACCAGGTAGCCAATCAGACGCAAAGTTGAAATACGAAATTATTCTACGAAAGATTACATAATTGGGTGAGGAATGGTTGAACGGCCATATCTTATTTCTTGTTCATTTTCTTTGAAGGAATTGTAAACGATAGTTAAACATGGTTGACACGATGAGAAATACTACCAGTGAAATTTCTTTACATTATGTAGCTAAAATCACCCAAAATATATCTCGATTTGATTATGATGATGTCATTCTCACTGTCTTGTATTCCTTCTCTAGCTACCTGTTGTAAATTATGGGTCACACCTTGTAGATCAGGGCAGGTTTATGCGATTGGGACATTAAAGAGACTAAAATCCTATACAGTGCCCCCATTTTAACACTTCGAATCTTAATCTGTTTTTTTCTTCTCTATTTGTTTTCTCTCTGAGTGTCCCCTCTAGACATCCGTCCGCATATGACCCTTGATGTTTGTGTCCCCTAGACATCCGTCCGCATATGACCCTTGATGTTTGTGTCCCTCTAGACATCTGTCCGCGTATGACCCTTGGTGTTAGTGTCCCTCTAGACATCCGTCCGCATATGACCCTTGATGTTTGTGTCCCTCTAGACATCAGTCCGCGTATGACCCTTGATGTTTGTGTCCCCCTAGACATCCGTCCGCGTATGACCCTTGTTGTTTGTGTCCCCTAGACGTCCGTCCGCGTATGACCCTTGTTGTTTGTGTCCCTCTAGACATCCGTCCGCGTATGACCCTTGGTGTTGGTGTCCCCCTAGACATCAGTCCGCGTATGACCCTTGATGTTGGTGTCCCTCTAGACATCCGTCCGCATATGACCCTTGATGTTTGTGTCCCTCTAGACATCAGTCCGCCTATGACCCTTGATGTTTGTGTCCCTCTAGACATTCGTCCGCATATGACCCTTGTTGTTTGTGTCTCCTTAGACATCCGTCCGCGTATGACCCTTGTTGTTTGTGTCTCCCTAGACATCCGTCCGCATATGACCCTTGATGTTTGTGTCCCCTAGACATCCCTCCGCATAGGACCCATGGTGTTGGTGTCCCTCTAGACATCCGTCCGCGTATGTCCCTTGTTGTTTGTGTCCCTCTAAACATCAATCAGCGTATGACCCTTGGTATTGGTGTCCCTCTAGACATCAGTCCGCGTATGACCCTTGATGTTGGTGTCCCTCTAGATATCCGTCCGCGTATGACCCTTGTTGTTTGTGTCCCCCTAGACATCAATCCGCATATGACCCTTGATGTTTGTGTCCCCTAGACATCCCTCCGCATATGACCCTTGGTGTTTGTGTCCCTCTAGACATCCGTCCGCATATGACCCTTGTTGTTTGTGTCTCCCTAGACATCCGTCCGCGTATGACCCTTGATGTTTGTGTCCCCTAGACATCCCTCCGCGTATGACCCTTGTTGTTTGTGTCCCCTAGACGTCCGTCCGCGTATGACCCTTGTTGTTTGTGTCCCTCTAGACATCCGTCCGCATATAACCTTTGGTGTTGGTGTCTCTCTAGACATCCCTCCGCATATGACCCTTGATGTTGGTGTCCCTCTAGATATCCGTCCGCGTATGACCCTTGTTGTTTGTGTCCCCCTAGACATCAATCCGCATATGACCCTTGATGTTTGTGTCCCCTAGACATCCCTCCGCATATGACCCTTGGTGTTTGTGTCCCTCTAGACATCCGTCCGCATATGACCCTTGTTGTTTGTGTCTCCCTAGACATCCGTCCGCGTATGACCCTTGTTGTTTGTGTCTCCCTAGACATCCGTCCGCGTATGACCCTTGATGTTTGTGTCCCCTAGACATCCGTCCGCGTATGACCCTTGTTGTTTGTGTCCCTCTAGACGTCCGTCCGCGTATGACCCTTGTTGTTTGTGTCCCTCTAGACATCAGTCCGCATATACCTTGTTGTTTGTGTCTCTCTAGACATCCCTCCGCGTATGACCCTTGTTGTTTGTGTCCCTCTAGACATCAGTCCGCATATAACCTTTGGTGTTGGTGTCTCTCTAGACATCCCTCCGCATATGACCCTTGATGTTGGTGTCCCTCTAGACATCCGTCCGCGTATGACCCTTGATGTTCGTGTCCCCCTAGACATCCGTCCGCATATGACCCTTGATCCCTCCGCATATGACCCTTGATGTTGGTGTCCCTCTAGACATCCGTCCGCGTATGACCCTTGATGTTTGTGTCTCCCTAGACATCCGTCCGCGTATGACCCTTGTTGTTTGTGTCCCTCTAGACATCAGTCCGCATATAACCTTTGATGTATGACCCTTGATGTTGGTGTCCCTCTAGACATCCGTCCGCGTATGACCCTTGATGTTTGTGTCTCCCTAGACATCCGTCCGCGTATGACCCTTGTTGTTTGTGTCCCCTAGACATCCGTCCGCGTATGACCCTTGGTGTTGGTGTCCCCTAGACATCCGTCCGCATATGAACCTTGATGCTTGTGTCCCTCTAGACATCCGTCCGCGTATGACCCTTGGTGTTGGTTTCCCTCTAGACATCCGTCCGCGTATGACCCTTGGTGTTGGTGTCCCTCTAGACATCCGTCCGCATATGACCCTTGTTGTTGCCAGGACGTTAAAACACGTCAAAAAACCACAGAAACAAAATTGCATTTCTCGATGGTCTGTGTGGTGATATTTCTTGCCAACAGCAAAGATCTTCATCAGAAACATAGATATTGTGAATCCTGCCTAATGGAAACAACTGTAAACACGGTAAGTCGAGAAACAGAGGAAATTACAATGTTGTATCTGAAACTCCAGAAATCAAACAGCTAATGATGAGATTTATCTGTTACTTTTTGTTGTAAGTAAAAATGGATATGAAAAAAAATTGATTTTGTTTAAGTTTTTTAAAAGCTATTAAAACAAATTATCGTTTCAGAATGTCTATCTATCAGGAAACCCTGCATAGTAACCGGCGATTTAAATGTTATCAAAAACGTATCTAGGAGGGCTTTACATAAAATAGGAAATAAATGGATTTCGAAGTTAAGCTTTTAATGTACCCAGTGGACGAAAACTCCATTTGTTGGACAGAACAAAAGCTGTCTCTATTGGGTTTGCTTTCTGAGTAAAATGATCTTGTCAGAACCATTAGTTTGAAGTATAAATAATCTAATACAAAAACAAATACAAAAGCAACCAAACAGCCCCCACTTCCACCCCACCCTCAGCCCCCACCCTATCCCCAGCCCCCACCTCCACGGTGCTTATCATTTTCAATATTTATTTCACATTTTCAAATATTTTTAGCAGTCCTATCCTTCTCCTCGGTTTATCGTTTTCCAAACTAAAACATTTCTTTCTCCATTCAATGTATTTTACTTACATGACCTATGAACCATGCCCTTCCCAAACTTTTTGTTTCCAATATGTATTGGAACACACCCTTCCTCTCCCTGGAAACAATTTCCAATTGTTTACGTATTTCTTTCTCTAGTTTTCCCCAATCAGCAAGGTCATGTCGCCTGTTTCAAAATATTACAGATATTTCAGTTATCTATAAACCATTTTATTATCTTCCCGGAAAATAAAGCGAGTTTCCTCATGTCGTAACCACGTCACACAAACCGCGAAGTATTTTTAACTGATTTGAACGTACGCAAAAGTCACGGTCCACTTATCACACCTGTACATATTACCTGCGACCTAGCTGGGGGTTGTGTAAACCCTATCGGCTGTCCACATAGCTTTCGTAACATGGCCTATCTTTTTCAATGCCGTTCCAGTTTGTCACCATCACATAGATCAACACTACAGAAAATATAATTTTATATCGCGTCATATATATACGTATGTACGTAATTACCTGTACACATAAATATTACCTTTGGATCAAATTTACTTTTTCTAAAAAGAAAGAAAATAACATACCACCATGTTAATGTCAGAAAATGAAATATGAAGATAACATTCTGAAGTATACTTAGATGGAAGAATTCTGTCACTTTGAGAATGTCGCCTTCACCTAATATTGACTACTGATATTTGATAAAATACATAGCCCTTTGTATTAACATAAAATTTACATACAACATGATTGATAAAGGTGTGTACCTCACCTGTTATGTTGTTGATAAAGGTGAACTATTTATTTATATACTAACTGAAAGGTTATTTTTTATTCTTTTACGATCTGGTAAGTAAAGACGCTTATTTTATTTTTCAAATTTATTTCTCTTATATTCATTGTTGATTTCATATTCTTAATATCTGTTATCAATAACCTAATTGAAGAAGGGACTTTGTTTCTATTACCTGTAATTTGATTGGTAAAGGCAAGTTACTTAATCTGTAACATGTTATTTGATTCAGAAATGAAATATTGTATATTCTCACAGTCATGTACATGTAAACTGCGAAATTTCGAATGTGATAGGTTTGTAGGACAAAATATATACAGGAGAAAGATTTACTCAGAGACGTCTGAAAAAGTACAATAAGAATAAGACCAGGCCCCGGTTGATCAAAGATTAGTTCGTGTTAACCAGTGGTAATGAAAAATTCAAATTATTGCCAATGAAAAAACAAGGACTTAAAAAGCAAACTTGACATCCGAAATAACAATCTGGCCTTTCTCTACAAAGTTATAGCTGTGGAATTATAAAGAAGATAACGCCTTTGTTTTATTCCTACCTCTAACCAACCGTTGAACACATGGGACCAGGTGTTCAGGAAGAGTAAGCATCTTCGGTTTCATCGACAACACCCATAATGTTAATCTTGGCCAATTCAAGTAAATAATACCATATTCTCCCAATGAGAAAAAGTCATAAAGCAATCGAACAACCATGTGTTATATTCAATACCAATACCCAAAGCATATCAATATAAGTATTGTATTTCAACATTTTCAAAACTTAATTTTACAGGTACTTAATTACAGGTAAATCAGAAGTCTAAAGTCAAAAGGCGTATCGCAATATCCTCTTTTTATCAGGATGGAAAAATCGAAATTATTTTTCGATCTGATCTCCGTGCTCCTCTCGATATGACGACTATCATTTGGAACGTAAATGTAGAAAAGATTCCAGGAAAGTGAACTCAAATGACCGCGATATCAGGTGGAAAACTGTTTGTCTGATGTTTGTCTTCGATATCAGCTGTTCTGTATATATCTGCTAATAGTGCATAGGTCATACCCCGGGACGATGTGTATTTGTACGTCACAGGTTATAAAATAGACGATGTTTTATCAGTCCAATCATTCCCAAGCGAACAAAAACAAAGCTTTTAGTACAATACAGCAGTTCTATGGTAATGTAAAAGACAAGGAAGCGATGAAGAAATTAACTGTAACAAGTACTTATGTCCTTCCGAACAATTTGGTAATTAGGATGGTGAACAGCTTACCTACATACAAAGGAAGAGGTTCAAGTGACATTTCTACAGAATCGTTTTGGAAAAATCTTTTTCTCTTAACTACGATTTGTTTTTGTTTTTATTTATTTATCTTTAAATTTTTTAAAATTCAGATAAAAAACAATACAATACCTTTATTCCGCAATATATTGAGGAAGTAAACAGAGTCATTAATCAGAAAAAAATCCTAGTGTATAGACAGAGCAGGTTGTCCCTGCTTCAAGTCGACCATAAAACACACCTGACCATAATATATACCAGTAAAATATATGTACCTTATCAAGATAGTCAGTCATGTTTTATATTTCCGGAAATCTCGAGTTTTTTAACAAATGTCAATATCTTAGATTAATAGTCAGCACAAGAAACTATCTCCATGAAAAATTTTCAAGAATAATGATATTTATGTATATTATTTTCACTTTTGAAATCTTTTAAATGATATCTATTTCATTCGTCACTATCAATTTTATCATGGTTTGGTTCAAGCTCTATAAAAGAAAAAAAAATCTCATTTTCTTTATCAATTTCCATCAGAAAAAATGCCTGAATCAGACAGTCTGAATTCTATTGAGTTGTTGCGTAATTACAGTGTAAGTACCGGGATATCGACAAAAAGATATGTTGTGGAGTTTATCTAGCAGTTACTGCTACAATCAGTATAACGACGGACAATGTATTGGATCTGCAATCCCACGGGGACATCTAACCTACCTCGAGCTTCTCACCACCTTAAGTTGTAACGGAGGAACGAAATAAGACGCGCTAATGACGTCATGTTTTCGACACCCGAGATATCGCTTTCTCGGAAACTACGACATAAATCAAGCCCACGCGTTTACAAATATTAGACGTGTTGAGGAATCCTAGATGTGCGCATAAGTGTAAATTAAAACACGAATAGATTTATGTTTATACTCAGGTATTATAATAATATGATACCTCTGATTTACATCTCTCTTGCCATATCAGGTCCTTGTCAAATACCAGGACGTAGTTTTTTTAAAACCGGATTCATTTGCCAATGTGGATTCAGAGAAGCCTTATGGTAGTTTTCTGTATGTGAAATCAATACGTTTTAAAATTTAGGTACAGTAACAATTTGGATACTCCGAGTCGGAGTGAAAAGATATCGAGTTTTAGTCGAAGATTAAGGTAAAACGTTTCTAATTCTCTCACCAGTCACTTCTGCTGATAACAAATCACTAGCGTTAGATGTTGAGTTTGTGGCTCTCTAAAATAAATAGCGATGTTAAAATCTTTACTCAGATTTAACTTTCGTAAAATTGACGTCACGCCATTTCGTAAAAATGACGTCATAGACACTATATAAGATAACAACAACATTTTCATATGAAAGCAAACACGGGACGGGAAATAAAGTATTCAATAAATACCAGCTTTCTGCATTAAACAAGGGATCTCGACAACTGGGCAAAGGTTATTATGTATCAAACACTCAGGATGCCAACTTAATCATCTTTCTCCCGCGTCGCGAATCTTCAGGGGATGACGTAGGTATTACATCACTGTGGGCTACATAGCAACATCAGTCTAATTCTAGTTCACTTTGATCATCACTCCATCTGCAATCATTTTCACCTTCTGTCGTTTGAGTTTAATGCTCCGAGACAATGTCACGTGATTATGATAAAATTCTGATAAGGGTACGAAATAAAACATTAAAATATGAAATTGGGATGTACAATATAACTCTGGTGTATTTTTTAACCATAATTCGAGATGACGAAGTAATTGATATACCGGCGTATTTCTCGTTTATTTTGCTGTGTTTCTACAGAGTGCTTTTGTACCTACGTTTATATACGTACAACTAGGTAAGCAGGCTAATCACATAGACTGAATATTGGTTTTTCCACGTATGCTGATAATTTCAATGCGCAGGTGGAATTTTTATACCTTACAATGGGGAAATTGTCGATATTCCACCAACAGAATACCTGTTTTTTCACCTGCCCTCACATGATTTATAGAAAGACCTTTCGGCGTGTTACATAATCCTCACATTTGTGAAAAATCGCTTTCTACTTCATTAATATTGTACCTGCAGACTCAAAGCGGGGATGTCTGTTTTATGCTGTGCACACGGCTACAGACAAATCTCGTTATCACGAAGTCGGCGAGAGTGTGTAAAATCTACGACTTATTCGAGTATATTTGATTTATGTGAGTTCAAATGTTTTGAGTGAATGTTGGCAGGGACCGGAGAAAAAAATCGAAGTAAACGGGCTCTTCGAGCCGCAAGAGTTCGAGATAGCAAAGTTCGACTGTATTCGGAAAATGAAAATGTAATCCATATTCGATTGTTTTATTACTTAATAGAAATTGGCAACAAATGAAATAAAAAGGAAAATGCCTACAAGTTCTGTCTCCTTAGTGTCAATGACATATTAGTCAAAGTACATCAAAACAAAAACAACCTAAACAATAGATTAATGTTTATATTTAAGATAATTCAGTACAGATTCGTTATCTCGAACTCTTATAACATGACTTATGACGAAATAATTTGTCGGTCCCTGCCAACTTTACACTAAACATTCGAATTTATGCAAATGAAATAAACGGAAAACTCGAAGTTTTCATACGATTCCATCGACTTCGAGATAACGAGATTCGACTACAAACAAGTTATATTTCTATCTATTGATTGAAAAAACTCACCCGCGAGAGATTGTTCGAAATAAAAGGAGAGTTTCAAGTGAGGACAAGCTGAAGGAGTGACTCGATTGATATGCAAGGTGACAATAATATTGGAGAGTTAGATTGAAGTAAACCTTTTGATGACAGATAAAAGACATTCCTACATTATGCCTGTATCAGTCTATTCACATCTGATAGCAGACATGTTGTCCATCAATCCAGTCTAATTGCATCACACATTTTAAACTCGTTGCTTCTTTTAATTTGTTAAAAGTTTTCTTTTCTCTTTTGTCGATGCAGTTGGTAGTTCAATCAGATTAGCAACAAGTACATCTATTAATGTTTTCCAAAATCTGTTGTGTGAGTCAACAGACAAGTAAAATCATGCTTAAACCTTTGATAAAATCTCATTATAGTTGTCGGATGTTCCAGAGATGGGAAAAACCTACTACGTAAGCTCTCAATGCCTTTCGTGTATCATCGGCTGCTATTGCTACTAGCAACAACAGCAAATTTTCGAATGCGATTTCTTATCTCATTTCCTGGTTGTTGGTGTGGAGATCAAATGGTGAAAGGCATCAATAACATAGGTGAAATTCTGTACAGTTTCCATCCTGACTCAGATAAAACATCCAGCCCAAGGAAATATGGTCCATGTTCTCCTTGAACAAGCTGATATACTGTAAAGAACAAGCCGTTAGATGTGGCCTGTTAATAATCACTGACGTTAATAATGCAAAATTAGAGATCTGTTAATCACTGACGTTAATAATGTAAAATTAGGGGCCTGTTAATCACTGACGTTAATGACTGACGGTAATAATGTAAAATTAGAGGCCTGTTAATCACTGACGTTAATAATGTAAAATTAGAGGTCTGTTAATCACTGACGGTAATAATGTAAAATTAGAGGACTGTTAATCACTGACGTTAATAATGTAAAATTAGAGGTCTGTTAATCACTGACGTTAATAATGTAAAATTAGAGATCTGTTAATCACTGACGTTATTAATGTAAATTTAGAGGTCTGTTAATAATCACTGACGTTATTAATGTAAAATTAGAGGCCTGTTAATCGCTGACGTCAATAATGTAAAATTAGAGGCCTGTTAATCACTGACGTTAATAATGTAAAATTAGAGGCATGTTAATCACTGACGTTAATAATGTAAAATTAGAGGCATGTTAATCACTGGCGTTTATAACACTGTTCTGAAACTTTGTCTTACGAGCTTGTCTGTCACTTACCGAATTATTGGACAGAAATCGTGATAATGGGAACAGGCACTTGAAGATCGAATCAACTGCCATAGGTTGAGGATGCTAGAGTGTTGCTACCCAGAAAATCACAATAGGGAAATTGAAACCATGACGTTTATCATACAGCTTGGTGGAACACTGTCCGTAATGATTTTGTTAAAGGAAAAGATTGGGTAAAGCATCTGATGTAGAACAGTCTGTCATATTTTTAATTTCCAACTGTTGTGGGTAAAGACGATGGAGGTGGTCAATAAATTTCTTGTTATTTAAAGACAAGAAGTCATTTACACATTTAACGGGGAAATTGAAAGACTTTGCAATTTGTGACCTGATTTGATAAGCTCTTCGATACACTAAGCCTCGTATGAATTAAAAAAAAAAACCATGTCAGACAACGGAGGGGCACAGTTATATATGGATGTTGAAACCCTATGAGTGCTAAAAAAGAACAAATGAAATTGTTTACTTGTTTATTTATGAGGTCAGGTAAAGACGTGTATCTAAAACCCAAGAAAATGTAGAGGCTGAAAAAACAGGGGTAAAAGTAGTCTGCATATCAGTTTTGATATAACACGTCACGAGACATATCGAAAGAGTAAACAAAACGCATTCCTAGGTATGTGTACTTCAGCTGAACCTACGTCATAGTCCCAGGACACTGTATTGTATGTAGGATATAATCACAACAGGCAGATCATTTAAAAGATACCACATCCGTAAGGACTAAATACGGAAGTATATGGTTGTGTTGATATCGGCCCCTACGATGAGAGTGCATTTACCTATCTAACTTAGTTAAGCAATGCTATTATAAAATAAATGATGATTTAATCTTATCATCAATAGCTGTGATGATTCAGAATGAATTGTTTTTATGTAATTGAAGCAGACTTATCACATTTTGCATCAAACAAGCAGACAAGGTATTGACCAGTATACAAGTATTGACCAGTATACAAGTATTAACCTGTATACAAGTATTAACCTGTATACAAGTATTAACCTATATACAAGTATCGACCTGTATACAAGTATTAACTTCTATACAAGTATTAACCAGTATACAAGTATTGACCAGTATACAAGTATTGACCAGTATACAAGTATTGACCAGTATACAAGTATTAACCAGTATACAAGTATTGACCTGTATACAAGTATTGACCAGTATACAAGTATTAACCAGTATACAAGTATTGACCAGTATACAAGTATTAACCAGTATACAAGTATTGACCAGTATACAAGTATTAACCAGTATACAAGTAATGACCAGTATACAAGTATTAACCTGTATACAAGTATTAACCAGTATACAAGTATTGACCTGTATACAAGTATTAACCTGTATATATGTACCTGTATACAAGTATTGACCTGTATACAAGTATTGACCAGTATACAAGTATTGACCTGTATACAAGTATTGACCAGTATACAAATAATACAAATATTGACCAGTATACAAGTATTGACCAGTATACAAGTATTAACCAGTATACAAGTATTGACCTGTATACAAGTAATGACCAGTAAACAAGTATTGGCCAGTATACAAGTATTAACCAGTATACAAGTATTGACCAGTATACAAGTATTAACCAGTATACAAGTATTGACCTGTATACAAGTATTAACCAGTATACAAGTATTGACCTGTATACAAGTATTAACCAGTATACAAGTAATGACCAGTATACAAGTATTGACCAGTATACAAGTATTAACCAGTATACAAGTATTGACCTGTATACAAGTATTGACCTGTATACAAGTATTGACCAGTATACAAGTATTGACCTGTATACAAGTATTGACCAGTATACAAGTATTGACCAGTATACAAGTATTGACCAGTATACAAGTATATATATGATTGACTGTATACAAGTATTGACCAGTATACAAGTATATATACAAGTATTGACCTGTATACAAGTATTGACCAGTATATATTGACCTGTATACCTGTATACAAGTATTGACCAGTATACAAGTATTGACCTGTATACAAGTATTGACCTAAACAAGTATATATATGACCTGTATACAAGTATTGACCAGTATATATTAATGACCTGTATACAAGTATTGACCAGTATATATATATTGACCAGTATACAAGTATTGACCAGTATACAAGTAGGTATTGACCAGTATACAAGTATTGACCTATATACAAGTATTGACCTGTATGCGAGTATTGACCAGTATACAAGTATTGACCAGTACACAAATATTAACCTGTATACAAGTATTGGCCAGTATACAAGTATTGACCAGTATACAAGTAGGTATTGACCAGTATACAAGTATTGACCAGTATTGACCAGTATACAAGTATTAACCTGTATACAAGTATTGACCAGTATATATTGACCTGTATATCTTGACCTGTATATAAGTATTGACCTGTATATATTGACCTGTATACAAGTATTGACCAGTATATATTGACCTGTATATATTGACCTGTATACAAGTATTGACCAGTATACAAGTATTGACCAGTATACAAGTATTGACCTGTATACAAGTATTGACCAGTATACAAGTATTGACCTGTATACAAGTATTGACCAGTATACAAGTATTGACCAGTATACAAGTATTGACCTGTATATATTGACCTGTATACAAGTATTGGCCAGTATACAAGTATTGACCTGTATACAAGTATTGACCAGTATACAAGTATTGACCAGTATACAAGTATTGACCTGTATATATTGACCTGTATACAAGTATTGACCTGTATATATTGACCTGTATACAAGTATTGACCAGTATATATTGACCTGTATATATTGACCTGTATACAAGTATTGACCAGTATATATTGACCTGTATATATTGACCTGTATACAAGTATTGACCTGTATATATTGACCTGTATACAAGTATTGACCAGTATACAAGTATTGACCAGTATACAAGTATTGACCAGTATACAAGTATTGACCAGTATATATTGACCTGTATACAAGTATTGACCTGTATATATTGACCTGTATACAAGTATTGACCTGTATATATTGACCTGTATACAAGTATTGACCTGTATACAAGTATTGACCTGTATACAAGTATTGACCAGTATATATTGACCTGTATACAAGTATTGACCTGTATACACATATTAACCTGTATACAAGTATTAACCTGTATATATTGACCAGTATACAAGTATTGGCCAGTATACAAGTATCGACCTGTATACAAGTATTGACCAGTATACAAGTAGGTATTGACCAGTATACAAGTATTAACATGTATACAAGTATTGACCTGTATATATTGACCTGTATACAAGTATTGACCTGTATATATTGACCTGTATATATTGACCTGTATACAAGTATTGACCTGTATATATTGACCTGTATACAAGTATTGACCAGTATACAAGTAGGTATTGACCTGTATATATTGACCTGTATACAAGTATTGACCTGTATACAAGTATTAACCTGTATATATTGACCTGTATACAAGTATTAACCAGTATATATTGACCTGTATACAAGTATTGACCAGTATACAAGTATTGACCAGTATACAAGTATTAACCTGTATACAAGTATTGACCAGTATACAAGTAGGTATTGACCAGTATACAAGTATTGACCAGTATACAAGTAGGTATTGACCAGTATACAAGTATTGACCAGTATACAAGTATTGACCAGTATACAAGTATTGACCAGTATACAAGTATTGGCCAGTATACAAGTATTAACCTGTATACAAGTATTGACCTGTATATATTGACCAGTATACAAGTAGGTATTGACCTATATACAAGTATTGACCAGTATACAAGTATTGACCAGTATACAAGTAGGTATTGACCAGTATACAAGTATTGACCTATATACAAGTATTGACCTGTATACAAGTATTGACCAGTATACAAGTATTGACCAGTATACAAGTATTGACCAGTATACAAATATTAACCAGTATACAAGTATTGACCAGTATACAAGTAATGACCAGTATACAAGTAGGTATTGACCTGTATACAAGTATCAACCAGTATATATTGACCTGTATATATTGACCAGTATACAAGTAGGTATTGACCAGTATACAAGTATTGACCTGTATACACGTATTGACCAGTATACAAGTATTGACCAGTATACAAATATTGACCAGTATACAAGTATTGACTTGTAAATATTGACATGTATATATTGACCTGTATATATTGATCTGTATATTGACCTGTATATATTGACCTGTATATTGACCTGTATATATTGACCTGTATATATTGACCAGCAAGGCGGACAACAGAGAAGTGGAAACAAGCATGGAGTGACAGATCAGACATAAAAAATATAGATATGTTTGATTTGATTAGTTAGGATGGGAGGGACATGTTTTCAAGACTAAAAGGGTTATGAATTATTGTTATATATCGTTAAGTGACATTTAGGGTTATAAAGGCGAGGTGGGATTTGTTTAGCGACAATAAGGTTAAATAAAATTGGTGGAGCGGTAGTGTTTTTCTAAGATAGGAAAATTCAATTTTTTGAAGCTCTTGCGTACAGGAGCAATGTACTTGCATTGTGTTATGCTTGAGTGAATTATGAATACATGTATATTTCAGAAACTGTTTTATACACTTTCTACTGCAAAAGTCACTGCATTTAGAAAGGTTACAACTGTGTGAGCAGTGATATCATTTCTAGAACATAAAACTATTTTCCTGTCATTGCCATTATATAAGATTTTCTTCTGTTTCTTAGTACATAATATTACTGTAATACCGAACGGAAATATTTAAGTAAGTGTTTGAATAATACATTTTCAGTAAGGATATATAGAGAATACATGGTCAGAGTCTTAAAATATACACTGTATTTAGAGGCTCGAGATTGAAAATCAGACTATTGAAACTTAAGCAGTTTTGTTGTCCAATCTATCTTTACCTTGTGTTGACGTTACGCTGAATATTGCCTGATGACAGACGTCAAAGTAATTGCTCCGCACGGAAAAATAGTTCCAAACTTCATAGGATACAACAGCGACTTTATGAATTTTCATAGATAAGCATGTTCATTACAACATGTGAAATAGCATAATTCAACAACTATTCATACTTCTAAACTTAATATTTATGTGAATTCAGAGAGTAATTCTGTCGAATTACCTCACGTGCTAAAAATACAGCTGTTTTCCGTCACTGCCAAATATATGTGGCGGGTGTATTCCGACAACGGCAGTGCCAGTTGTAGGATATAAAAGTATGGTTAAGAGATGTACTTTTTATTCATTGCTTTGTTAAATGACTAAATTGGATAGAAATTTCCAATACAGTTAGATATCGTTTTAATGTAGAATGTGTGCAGTATTCTATATATTGAATTTGATTTTTTAGAGAAATATTTGACATTTTCCTGACAGTATCTTATAAAGACTCCGATACTATTACGCCACAGATTTGTTCTATAGATATGTATTGTCTTTCTGTGACGGCTCTATTAATTCAGCGATTACACAACTACGGCTGAAAGAATCCTGCAGCTATCGGTTACAACACTGCTGATTATGGAGATTATACGTGAGAAATCCACATAAGGATGACAATATTATATACTCGAGAAGGCGGGAAAATATCGACGTGTTGTCAATAATCCCTCACGTTTTCTCGCAGAAGTCCATGCTAATACGCATTTCAATATTTTCTCTAACACTCACAGATTAAAAACTAAATAATTCGGCATTAGCATCAATCCTGTTTTGTGAATTAGTTTTTAACACACAGCTGTTGACGTCCTATCTATAAAAAATTAACCGCTATAGGATTCGCTTGTCTCGTTTTACCTCATAAAAATTTCAGTTTCATTAGAAGGTTTCATTATCAACATCTTTGAACATATTTTCCTAGTTTTTTTCTGTTTGTTTGTGAGTGTTTGAAGGTGAAGGTATGTGCTGGGGGATGGTGTTTGGGTGTGTGTTTTCGTAATTTCATAAAATTGTGAAAAACAGTCGCATATTCTTGTCTATTGTGGACATGTGTCTTGCCTTAAGGACAGAAAAAATGAACGGTTATGGAACTATTACATGCACTCCCATTGAAAAGTGTTTATCAGCCAAACCAGCTCCTAAGATATAACCATTCAGACTGATGATAACCATAGATGCAAGTTTAATTGTCATCTAGTATCTTCAAATTAGGACACGTCACTTTCATTTTAATTAACACATACTGAATTTTAACCAAAAATAGTTATATATCCGACATAAAACTAGTACATGCACTTATAGCCGAAACAACGTAATAGCAATAAGACATTTATCTACAGTGGTTACCGAATTGTAGATATCTAGCCTGGACATTTTGGTGGGTGGTAAGGCTTTTGGTTTTCTTTACTTTCTTACATAATAATTTTTTACATGATAATCATGAATAACAGGAAGGTGTATAAGGAAGTCTCTGACAACATGTAAAACGCTTTGAATCAAGTGTTATAGGTACAACGTAGTTCAAACACAAACTTTATGAAAGCTTTGCAAGGAGTTTATATCAAGGTGTTCCGGAAAGGTAAGTGTATTCTGCTTCAACGACGACACAGACAGATCGAGGTCAGTCCAGGTAAGTATAGGTAAGTAAATGAGAACACGGTATAGAAAACGGAGTCAACAGGTATGATAACGAGAATCTAACACGTTCAGCTTCATATTGCGAAGATAAAGAGAAACCAGGCCTTATTTATTAATGCTGATAGCAACAAAACTGTTCTTTAAGTTATATTTGATATTACCTCCTCATGGACTGACAACAGCGTAGGGATATTGCAAGTAATACAAGTAAATTAATATTGTCGTCTTCCCTATTAACAAGAGGAAAATTGAAAACTGTAAATATAAGCATTAAATTGCTGTGAGTTGACATTCATAGGCTATGAATGCCACCTAATCATGATGTTAAATGTACAATTCAACAGGAAGTGCTGAAGCGCTTCACTGATATTGCCCTTATCCTGTTGGCATTCATCTGCCCATGAATGCTTACTGAAAGAAGTGCAATGTTTAAATTAATGGTTTGTGAGATTTACTTTGCATTTATTGGTTACACAATGAATAAAAATCACTACAGATGAAGTACATCTCTGAATTCTAAATACGATGTATAGATAAATCTGTGTAAATTTACAACTGACATTTCAGGCGCTTTCTATGACAGCACCGATGTCTTCCCTCCCGGAGACAAGTAGAGATATTAACTCTACAAAGTCAATACTTTTCCTGTTAGACGTCGGCCTACAAAAGGTAAATAGGCAGGCTATATTTAAAACCCGTCTTGAGTGAACTTGGCAAGGGATCTCATATGGTCTCTTTTTATAACTAAATTTGGTACTTTATATACAAAGGTAACCTTGCTTTAATGTTTCCCTTCTATATTTCCCTATTTTAAGTCTACAGCCTGAATTTGACATCAAAGCAATGTGCAGCAAACATATATTAGATCCTGCAGGATCGGGGCACAGAGTCAGGTTACCATTGGTGGTAGGATATTGAAAAGTGAAAGCGACTGCACAGACCTACCACACAAGTACATTTATTTGTATTTCTCTAATATCAATTCAAACGGACATGTTTAGTCTACGTCGGCACAGTTCTTCAAACACGATCGAGTCTATCCCATGGGGTCTAGAATATCAGTCGTATTATTTATCGTTTAAATCTCATTTAGTACAATGTGCACTTTGTAACCATTTGTGATTCTCATCACAGCTACCCCGAATTTGGACCATTGTTTCGGCGATCAATTACACATATATGCTTAAGTAATTCATTTGTTAACAGATAAGTCATCATAAAACTGAACCAAAGTGTTGGGGGTCGCACAGTACACTGCGACACGCAATATCTCGCCATCACAGACAGAAACGGGCGTCTGACGTCACAGACTCGTTATCAAATACAGGGTCAAAGTTAAAAGACAACACACACAAGAATGCTGTTACCAACTATTTCCCCAGGGAAGATTTCCCACTCATTGATATGGTGCAAGCTGTATATAGTGATAACAATAATGTTACGGAAATTTGATAGCAATGCAGAAGTATAATGAGACAGATCTCTCATCGTTTTTTAAGTGTTGTATGTGATGTCACAAACGTTCAAGTTATTTACCGAATTTGGAGTCAATTACATTTAATTGCTTATTTATGTACTTTTTAAAAAAGTTTGTCTGAAGTCATAAAACATAATAGCAAATGTCGACCCGATTAGCTATAATTCAAACGTAACGAATGGTTTGATAAAAAATTGCGCCTACGCAGAAAAGCAATTAGAATTTGTGTTTGTTGTCTGTGGTACTTGTTTTTATTTAAAGCGGTTCTGACGTCATAACTGCACAGTTAACAAGACGCTTGTAACACACACTCGATTCCATGAGATATGTCAACGACACTCTACTGAAATGGTCGCATCAACTGTACCTTTAATGCACAGTGGCTATGATCATTTAAAGAGATTCATTTTTCATGTAAAATAAGAAAAATAATAGGGCTTTGTTCCTGTAGTTGTCATACTGACATGTAATGCTATGTTTAAGTGCTTTACAGGTAAGAAAAAAATATTTTACGAACGTCATACAGGTACAAATATAGCAAAGGAATTTCTTTTTATATGCTATGTATATAAAACATCCCATATCCACGACGAAAACGTTTTAGGTGTCAATATCGGGAACATCATTAAACATGTCCTAGATTTTTACCGATGGTTTGCAACGACAATTGTGGACAGTTTGCATTAAAGGTAACTGTGTTTAACACACTACTTGAAGCTCTGTTCACTATCGGGTAACTGTGATTAACACACTACCTGAAGCTCTGTTCACTATCGGGTAACTGTGATTAACACACTACTTGAAGCTCTGTTCACTATTGGGTAACTGTGATTAACACACTACCTGAAGCTCTGTTCACTATCGGGTAACCGTGATTAACACACTATCTGAAGCTCTGTTCACTATCGGGTAACTGTGATTAACACACTACCTGAAGCTCTGTTCACTATCGGGTAACTGTGATTAACACACTACCTGAGCTCTGTTCACTATCGGGTAACTGTGATTAACACACTACTTGAAGCTCTGTTCACTATTGGGTAACTGTTATTAACACACTACTTGAAGCTCTGTTCACTATCGGGTAACTGTGATTAACACACTACCTGAAGCTCTGTTCACTATCGGGTAACTGTGATTAACACACTACCTGAAGCTCTGTTCACTATCGGGTAACTGTGATTAACACACTACCTGAAGCTCTGTTCACTATCGGGTAACTGTGATTAACACACTACTTGAAGCTCTGTTCACCATTGGGTAACTGTGATTAACACACTACTTGAAGCTCTGTTCACCATTGGGTAACTGTGATTAACACACTACTTGAAGCTCTGTTCACTATCGGGTAACTGTGATTAACACACTACCTGAGCTCTGTTCACTATTGGGTAACTGTGATTAACACACTACTTGAAGCTCTGTTCACTATCGGGTAACTGTGATTAACACACTACCTGAAGCTCTGTTCACTATCGGGTAACTGTGATTAACACACTACCTGAAGCTCTGTTCACTATTGGGTAATTGTAATTAACACACTACTTGAAGCTCTGTTCACTATCGGGTAACCGTGATTAACACACTACTTGAAGCTCTGTTCACTATCGGGTAACTGTGATTAACACACTACTTGAAGCTCTGTTCACTATCGGGTAACTGTGATTAACACACTACTTGAAGCTCTGTTCACTATCGGGTAACCGTGATTAACACACTACTTGAAGCTCTGTTCACTATCGGGTAACCGTGATTAACACACTACCTGAAGCTCTGTTCACTATCGGGTAACTGTGATTAACACACTACCTGAAGCTCTGTTCACTATTGGGTAACTGTGATTAACACACTACTTGAAGCTCTGTTCACTATCGGGTAACTGTGATTAACACACTACTTGAAGCTCTGTTCACTATCGGGTAACCGTGATTAACACACTACCTGAAGCTCTGTTCACTATCGGGTAACTGTGATTAACACACTACTTGAAGCTCTGTTCACTATTGGGTAACTGTGATTAACACACTACCTGAAGCTCTGTTCACTATCGGGTAACTGTGATTAACACACTACTTGAAGCTCTGTTCACTATTGGGTAACTGTGATTAACACACTACTTGAAGCTCTGTTCACTATCGGGTAACTGTGATTAACACACTACTTGAAGCTCTGTTCACTTTTGGGTGTCTGTTGTAACTGTTAAAGATTTACTGTCACTGTTCAGTGTATTTACATGTTCATATTTATACTTTTACACCAATAATTTCGATAGTTATTTTCAAATGTTAAATGTTTGCTTCCTGTGCTGATGACACCGGGAACAGTCACAATCATTTAAAGGTGGGGTCGCCTTGCAGTACATGCTGGCTAATTCGCTCAACAAGATTAAATGCCACCCAGAAAAATGTGTCCATGGAGACCAGCACTACAGCTTCTCCGTTTCTCAAACCAAAAACACAGCTAACCAACATACATAACAATTAGGTGCAGATCATAACAATGCTATCACACGGACTGTCATTACATCCCCCCAGCATTTGAACGCTTCTCACTATCAAAGTTACTGTAGATATATCACATTACCTATATAGGACATCAGCGCTATTAATAAACCTATTTATAGACATTTAAAGGACTTGCATCGTACGATGGTGATTGGATTTCCCAATGTAAAACTTCCTGAGTCACACATTGTTGCTAGAGATATATAAGGGTGTAATCGGAAGCTGTAAACATTGTAAGCTTTGAGTGGTTTCTATTTTTTCAATCATTTACAAGATTGAATAAAGCTACGACGATACCTATTATCCTAACAATTTTATGTCAACGATAGCTCATTACATAACTTCTTAAAAAAATTCATCTTTTTAATTTGACACTTTTGGAAGTTTTTTGATAAAAACGTAAACAAAACTGATCCAGTCAAAAATTGATATCTGAAGTATAATTAAGATTCCGTTGATATAAAGATGTTTAGAGTAGCCATGTTTTCGAAATTGCAAAGCCAAATTAATTATTGTACAAAAGACACACAGCTGGGACTCGAACATTTCAAATGACTCATTTACATGAAGTTATTGATACAAATGTCATGAATATTCTCCCTTAATTAAGAAAGCCATAACATTGGAGTGAACTACAGTACCGGTCCATTATATATTGATATATGGATGTCTTATCTCATCGACATAATACAGTTGTATTTACTACACTTCCTCGTTCCCTATGAACCAGTAACGTGCGGTAAAACGTTGATAACAACACCATATATCGGTTTCATTGTGAGTGATTCACTATTTTCGATGACCGAAAAAAACCGCGATAAAAAAACGTTAAAAATAAGTTTACATAGAGATTAATTCAATTGATTTTCTGAATAAAAAATAGTATTGCTTCAAGGTTTTGTTGTGACGGCGAAAATTTTAACCACAGAAAAGTATTATTTTAACAGTAGCTCAGATAACAATGCAGAGTAGTGAAAATTATGAGGAAGGTTTAGGTTCGCCATAGTGATCTCATTGAGAAATGTTCTCTTTCTTTGTACGATAAGGAGCTGGACATGTATGGTGCTCGTTAGTTTGTCTGTTGGCCTGTTGTTTTACATCTTGTTCTCATTTCATTCAACATGATGTTAAGTAATTAGATTGACCAAGGTTTACATGGCGGGTGTCGATGCTTACTCTTCCGGAACACCTGGTCTTATTTTCCCTGTACTTTTTCAGGAGTCTTCGTGTAAATCATTACTCTGTATATATTCTGCCCTAGTTTTATTGAATTTGCGTCTGGATGCCGATAATGTTAACATGCTGGTATTTCCTTGTTGTGTTTAGAACTCTCATGTGAAAGGAGATGTGTTACTTGTTCCGCTGAAACATGAAAGGGGTCAGTGATTTAACTGCAAGCAATGATAAAATACAATTATGAGCCGAAAATTCCAGGAATCTTTTAAAAATTCGAGTAACATTATCGTTTCAATCGTCTTTTATACCCATTAACTTGTCCTTGTACAAAACAAACGACCCCTGATTTATCATCGAGATAGCAAATGTCAAGGTATGACGTCACCATCATGTAAAAATGGCCCAGGCTTCATTATAAATTCAAAACCACTTTGTCTTTGTCAACACTCTGTTGTTTATTTATTTAATTTCTTTTCGAGGGTTCAGGTGATTTTCATTTCATTTGTGAACGAGACAAAGACCATTTTCATCACGATGTTGCACGACACAGACACAAACCAATAAAACTAACAAAAACACAAAGCTTTGCTAGACAAATTGCTTACTGCAACATTAAATTGTTACTTTTTATAAATATTCATAAACAGATGAAATGTATATCCCGATTTTAGTGTAAAGCTTCTATGATAGTTGTAAAAAAAACATATTGTACGCGATCAAAACCCGCTTCTTACCTTCTGTAATCCTAAATGCCAGTTTCTTCGTTGCAGATCTGTTCTTTTCGTTTCCAGTTTTTCTCTCCACAGTTCAGTTTTAAAAGAAATATTTTTTTTATTAATCTCCACAAATATTGTAGAAGATTCTGTAAGCTAACTTATAGAAAAGTAATTAATAAAAGCTCTAAACACATATTAATTGTAAGTGTTAAATTGTTGAATATTAATATAATATTGTTTAAACTAACGTATTCCTGAATACCATACTAGAGGCCCGTCGCCTGGTATCTTATTTCGACAAAGTGTCTTGACCAAAGGAATCACGATAGAGGATAGACTGTGATATGATAAATACGAACTTTTCTGGATAGAGATACAATCACTCATCTCGATTTTTTATTATATGCACGATACTGTATAAATTGAACGAAAGCGACCTCTATTATCGCACACACGCGCGATTGTAAGTTAAAATTTCACCATTGACTGTCATCAATTAAATAGGGATTTAACCAAAAATGTCACAATTAAAACCTGAAATTCACATGAGGGATAACGAGGTTGGTATGGTATACCACTGTGCACCAGGAAGGATAAAGGACATCAGAAGAAAAGGCGCCATGATCTTATGCCAATATATACGAGCATGTCTCGTTCCTGATAGCAACTATAAGCTCATGGTACGGCAACCGTCCTTTTTGTAGCAAAAATTAAGTACGTCCTTCCTTAACCTACGAAACAAATTCACGAAACACAATAACACTATGTAAATAGAGAGATGTGTATGTTTTTGGGAAAGATTCTACCAATATCCTGATACAGTGTCACATTCAAACGCAAGGTTAATAACTATGTGGGTGTTTAGTTACCTCGGACATGAGAGAGGTCCCCAGAGTTTGAAGCGGAGACACGGTGCGATGGGTACGAACACTAACACTACCACTAACTGGTATTAATATCGTCACTCTGGGACTTCCGTGACATCAAACTACGTCAAAGCCTTAACAATACATACACACCGCTCCACCAAATAATACGTTTAATACCAGCAACTTTATATCTTACCAGTGTACAGCTTCAATATTTAATGTCAGATTAGGTCGAAATACTATTAAACAATAATCTGACTCCAGTGAAAATAAGTTATTCAGGATGTAATTACATCGGTTCAATTCAGGGTAAAGAGAGGAACAATGTATCTGTTTAATTTATTGTTAACGATCTATATCAGAATCATTTATCAGGGAATACCGCAATTATTTAGTAGAATCCCCACGTGACGCAATGTACACCTGTAATGAATGTTGTAGCTTCGGTCGTATAGGTGCGTAGATAGAACATATAGATAAAACTGTTGAGAGTTTGGTGCTGTCATCCCAATCATTGTTGTTGTTTGTTGTTGTCGTCGTCATCGTCGTCGTCGTCGTTGTCGTTGTCGTTGTCGTCGTCGTTGTTGTTGGGAACTGGGGAAAGATCAAAGGGGGGGGGGGGGGAGGTGGGGGGGAACAACAGGAACTGAGCAAAAAAGGGGGAAGACAATAGCAACTGGGGAAAAATCAAAAGAGGGAGACAAAAACAGGAACTGGGCAAAAAAGGGGGAGACAATAGGAACTGGGAAAAAATCAAAAGGGGGTTACAAAAACAGGAACTGGGCAAAAAAGGGGGAGACAACATCCAGAACTAAGGAAAAAGAAAAAGGGGAGACAACAACAGGAACTGGGCAAAAAGGGGAGACAATAGGAACTGAGGAAAGATCAAAAGGGGGAGACACCATCCAGAACTAAGGAAAAAGAAAAAGGGAAGACAACAACAGGAACTCAGGTAAGATCAACAAAGGGTGGCTGGGAGTTGGGGAGGACAACAACAGGAACTGAGGAAAGTTACAAAAAAATGGAAAAGCAACAGCAAACATAGAGAAAACATCAACAACGGGAGACAACAACAGGCATTGAGGAAACATCAACAACGGGAGACAACAACAGGAACTGAGGAAACACCAACAACGGGAGACAACAACAGGCATTGAAGAAACATCAACAACGGGAGACAACATTAGGAACTGAGGAAACACCAACAACGGGACAAAAAAACAGGAACTGAGGAAACACCAACAACGGGAGACAACAACAGACATTGATTAAACATCAACAATGGGCCACAACAACAGGCATTGAGGAAACATCAACAACAGGAGAGAACAACAGGAACTGAGGAAACACCAACAACGGGAGACAACAACAGACATTGAGAAAACATCAACGACAGGAGACAACAACAGGCATTGAGGAAACATCAACAACGGGCGACAACAACAGAAACTGAGTAATGAGACACGTGTTACTGACAAAAATAAGTTTTAATGGAAAATGAATGTAATGGTAAGGTTGCTATTAAATGATTAAACGGAAAGTGTTCTACTATCAGCAGCATACTGTTTGTGATATTGGTGATGTCAGTAATTTGTATATCCTATATGCAAACTGTACATAAAAATCAATAGATGGCAGCTATTCCTACGGGAACATTATTAGTAATCGAGGCAGGCAGTTAAGCCGAATGAAAGCAAAGGAACTTGATGTCAGATGTCACCTGATTATTGGTAGATAAATAGACGGAATCATGCTAGAGAGACAGAGAGAGAGAGAGAGTGTGTGTGTGTGTAAGAGAGAGAGAGAGAGAGAGAGAGAGAGAGAGACAGAGAGACAGTGACAGAGACAGGGAATGAGAGAGAGAGAGAGAGAGAGAGAGAGAGAGAGAGAGAGAGAGAGAGAGAGAGAGAGGCGACTACGTATGACCAGAGTTCCTTGCCTTTTATAAAACAATATATACCTTAATGTGCCCGAGTATCGTATTAATTGTATACGCATTATCACACGTCTTTTGTTGACACGCCTAGAATGTGACTCACCGGAACGTACCCGTCCATTGAAATCCTGTAATTTCGCAATGGGCACAAGGCTCGTTTCTTCTGCACGAAATCATGCAATATGATATACAGTTTACATACCTGATGACAATGATTACACGCATGTTAAACAGGTTAAGTGTTCCACATCCGTTTCATGAAATATATGCATATTTATGTACGACGATTTAGCTATATCAGACGGGTTGTAAAAATTGGGTAAAATGACTTTGTTAAATGTAATAAAATTGAAAGAATTTGTCTACAAGCAATGCAAATAAGGTATAACTTTTACTAAATGATGTAGTTTATTTTATATATGCTTTAATTCGATTTTTGTCACTTTTTTATTCCCTGAAAATGGTAATCTAGATCTAATGTAGATTTTAAAACACTTATGTTATGTGTTACAAACATGATGGAAAGTACACATGTGAGTTTTATTTGCTAGAGAAGGACAGTTATCTGTTTGTTAACGTCTAAATATGAACATACACAAGACGCTTACTCTTCCGGAACATCTGGTCTTATATTCCTTGTACGTTTTAGGAGTATCCGTGTAAATCTTTCTTTTCTTTCTATTTTACCCTAGCTTTATTCAATTTGAGGTCATGTTGACTTGATGGTATTTCCTTGTATTTTCACACGCGTTTAATATGACATTAATTCATTTCAACAATGAATTTCATTCTGTTGGGAAACGAGTTATTTCAACTTATATTAATCACTCTTGTTGGCCCGGATGTAGCGCGTGAGGAGTGGGAGGAGACCGGATTACCCATGGAAAACCCTCGTGGTCGGACATGTGCCTCCTACATTTTCACGTTTGTTCGTTTTCTGTACTGTATGAGATAAAATATCAACATCAACACATGTCAGTGTTCAATACCAAGCTGTGTTAACATGTGTCAGTTGTATTGTAGACACGTGTCCTAGTTAAATGTAAATATCTACACATGATAATATCTAGATGTATGTTGGTCTATTCCTGGCAATATGTAAATATGTACTGTCCTCGTAAAATATAAATATCAGCCCAATGAATGAAATGTATAAGGCCAGTCTATTTAGTTGTAGTGTAGCCTAATTCATATATATATAGGTGTAGTGTAGCCTAATTCATATATATAGGTGTAGTGTAGCCTAATTCAGATATATATAGGTGTAGTGTAGCCTAATTCAGATATATATAGGTGTAGTGTAGCCTAATCCAGATATATATAGGTGTAGTGTAGCCTAATCCAAATATATATAGGTGTAGTGTAGCCTAATCCAAATATATATAGGTGTAGTGTAGAATTGTGCAGATATCTCTAGGCGTAATGTAGACTTGTCCAGATATATCGAGGTGTAGTGTAGACTTGTCCAGATATATCGAGGTGTAGTGTAGACTTGTCCAGATATATCGAGGTGTAGTGTAGACTTGTCCAGATATATCGAGGTGTAGTGTAGACTTGTCCAGATATATCTAGGCGTATCGTAGACTTGTCCAGATATATCTAGACTAGGCGTTGTGTAGACTTGTCTAGATATATCTAGGTGTAGTGTAGACTTGTCCATATATATCTAGGCGTAGTGTACACTTGTCCAGATATATCTAGGTGTAGTGTAGACTTGTCCATATATATCTAGACTGGCGTATGTAGACTTGTCCAGATATATCTAGGAGTAGTGTAGACTTGTCCAGATATATCTAGGTGTAGTGTAGACATATACAGATATATCTAGGCTGGTATGTAGACTTGTCAAGATATATCTAGGTGTAGTGTAGACTTGTACAGATATATCTAGGTGTAGTGTACACTTGTCCAGATATATCTAGGCTAGGCGTAGTGTAGACTTGTCAAGATATATCTAGGTGTATCGTAGACTTGTCCAGATATATCTAGGCGTAGTGTACACTTGTCCAGATATATCTAGGCTAGGCGTAGTGTAGACTTGTCTTGATATATCTAGGCTAGGCGTAGTGTAGACTTGTCTAGATATATCTAGGTGTAGTGTAGACTTGTCCAGATATATCTAGGTGTAGTGTAGACTTGTCCAGATATATCTAGGTGTATGTAGACTTGTCCAGATATATCTAGGCTGGGGTAGTGTAGACTTGTCCAGATATATCTAGGCGTAGTGTAGACTTGTCCAGATATATCTAGGCGTGGGTAGACATGTCATGTCTAGATATATCTAGGCTAGGGGTAGTGTAGACTTGTCCAGATATATCTAGGTGTAGTGTAGACTTGTCCAGATATATCTAGGCGTGGTGTAGACTTGTCCATATATATCTAGGCGTAGTGTACACTTGTCCAGATATATCTAGGCGTAGTGTAGACTTATCCATATATATCTAGACTAGGCGTTGTGTAGACTTGTCTAGATATATCTAGGTGTAGTGTAGACTTGTCCAGATATATGTAGGTGTATCGTAGACTTGTCCAGATATATCTAGGCTGGACGTAGTGTAGACTTGTCAAGATATATCTAGGTGTAGTGTAGACATATACAGATATATCTAGGCGTTGTATAGACTTGTCAAGATATATCTAGGCGTAGTGTAGACTTGTCAAGATATATCTAGGTGTAGTGTACACTTGTCCAGATATATCTAGGCTAGGCGTAGTGTAGACTTGTCAAGATATATCTAGGTGTATGTAGACTATACAGATATATCTAGGCGTAGTGTACACTTGTCCAGATATATCTAGGCTAGGCGTAGTGTAGACTTGTCTTGATATATCTAGGTGTAGTGTAGACTTGTCTAGATATATCTAGGTGTAGTGTAGACTTGTCCAGATATATCTAGGTGTAGTGTAGACTTGTCCAGATATATGTAGGTGTATCGTAGACTTGTCCAGATATATCTAGGCTAGGGGTAGTGTACACTTGTCCAGATATATCTAGGCGTAGTGTAGACTTATCCATATATATCTAGACTAGGCGTTGTGTAGACTTGTCTAGATATATCTAGGTGTAGTGTAGACTTGTCCAGATATATGTAGGTGTATCGTAGACTTGTCCAGATATATCTAGGCTGGACGTAGTGTAGACTTGTCAAGATATATCTAGGTGTAGTGTAGACATATACAGATATATCTAGGCGTGGTATAGACTTGTCAAGATATATCTAGGCGTAGTGTAGACTTGTCAAGATATATCTAGGTGTAGTGTACACTTGTCCAGATATATCTAGGCTAGGCGTAGTGTAGACTTGTCAAGATATATCTAGGTGTATCGTAGACTTGTCCAGATATATCTAGGCGTAGTGTACACTTGTCCAGATATATCTAGGCTAGGCGTAGTGTAGACTTGTCTTGATATATCTAGGCTAGACGTAGTGTAGACTTGTCTAGATATATCTAGGTGTAGTGTAGACTTGTCCAGATATATCTAGGTGTAGTGTAGACTTGTCCAGATATATGTAGGTGTATCGTAGACTTGTCCAGATATATCTAGGCTAGGGGTAGTGTAGACTTGTCCAGATATATCTAGGTGTAGTGTAGAGTTGTCCAGATATATCTCGGCGTGGTGTAGACTTGTCTAGATATATCTACGCGTAGTATAGACATGTCTAGATATATCTAGGCTAGGGGTAGTGTAGACTTGTCCAGATATATCTAGGTGTAGTGTAGACTTGTCCAGATATATCTAGGCGTGGTGTAGACTTGTCCAGATATATCTAGGCGTGGTGTAGACTTGTCCAGATATATCTAGGCGTAGTGTAGACTTGTCAAGATATATCTAGGCTAGGCGTAGTGTAGACATGTCTAGATATATCTAGGCTAGGCGTAGTGTAGACTTGTCCAGATATATCTAGGCGTAGTGTAGACTTGTCCAGATATATCTAGGCGTAGTGTAGACTTGTCTAGATATATCTAGGCTAGGCGTAGTGTAGACTTGTCTAGATATATCTAGGTGTAGTGTAGACTTGTCCAGATATATCTAGGCGTGGTGTAGACTTGTCCAGATATATCTACGCGTAGTATAGACATGTCTAGATATATCTAGGCTAGGGGTAGTGTAGACTTGTCCAGATATATCTAGGTGTAGTGTAGACTTGTCCAGATATATCTAGGCGTGGTGTAGACTTGTCCAGATATATGTAGGTGTAGTGTAGACTTGTCCAGATATATCTAGGTGTAGTGTAGACTTGTCCAGATATATCTAGGTGTAGTATAGACTTGTCAAGATATATCTAGGCGTGGTGTAGACTTGTCCAGATATATCTAGGCGTAGTGTAGACTTGTCTAGATATATCTAGGCTAGGCGTAGTGTAGACTTGTCTAGATATATCTAGGCTAGGCGTAGTGTAGACTTGTCCAGATATATCTAGGCGTAGTGTAGACTTGTCCAGATATATCTAGGCGTAGTGTAGACTTGTCTAGATATATCTAGGCTAGGCGTAGTGTAGACTTGTCTAGATATATCTAGGCTAGGCGTAGTGTAGACTTGTCCAGATATATCTAGGCGTAGTGTAGACTTGTCCAGATATATCTAGGCGTAGTGTAGACTTGTCTAGATATATCTAGGCTAGGCGTAGTGTAGACTTGTCTAGATATATCTAGGTGTAGTGTAGACTTGTCCAGATATATGTAGGTGTATCGTAGACTTGTCCAGATATATCTAGGCTAGACGTAGTGTAGACTTGCCTAGATATATCTAGGTGTAGTGTAGACTTGTCTAGATATATCTCGGCGTGGTGTAGACTTGTCTAGATATATCTAGACGTAGTGTAGTCTTGTCCAGATATATCTAGGCGTAGTATAGACATGTCTAGATATATGTAGGTGTATCGCAGACTTGTCCAGATATATCTAGGTGTAGTGTAGACTTGTCCAGATATCTCTAGGCGTAGTGTAGACTTGTCCAGATATATCTAGGCTAGGCGTAGTGTAGACTTGTCTAGTTATATCTAGGTGTATCGCAGACTTGTCCAGATATATCTAGATGTAGTGTAGACTTGTCCAGATATATCTAGGCGTAGTGTAGACTTGTCCAGATATATCTAGGTGTAGTGTAGACTTGTCCAGATATATCTAGGCGTAGTGTAGACTTGTCCAGGTAAATCTAGGCGTAGTGTAGACTTGTCCATATATATCTAGGCGTAGTGTAGACTTGTCCAGGTAAATCTAGGCGTAGTGTAGACTTGTCCATATATATCTAGGCGTAGTGTACACTTGTCTAGTTATATCTAGGTGTATCGCAGACTTGTCCATGTATATCTAAGTGAAGTGTAGACTTGTCCATATATATCTAGGCGTAGTGTAGACTTGTCCAGATATATCTAGGTGTAGTGTAGACTTGTCCAGATATATCTAGGCGTAGTGTAGACTTGTCCAGGTATATCTAGGCGTAGTGTAGACTTGTCCATATATATCTAGGTGTAGTGTAGCCTAATCCAAATATATATAGGTGTAGTGTAGACTTGTCCAGATATATCTAGGTGTAGTGTAGACATGTCCAGATATCTTTAGGCGTAGTGTAGCCTAATCCAAATATATATATGTGTACTGTAGACATGTCCAGATATATTTAGGCGTAGTGTAGACTTGTCCAGATATATCGAGGTGAAGTGTAGACTTGTTCAGATATATCTAGGTGTAGTGTAGACTTGTCCAGATATATCTAGGTGTAGTGTAGAATTGTGCAGATATCTCTAGGCGTTATGTAGACTTGTCCAGATATCTCTAGGCGTAGTGTAGACTTGTTCAGATATATCTAGGTGTAGTGTAGACTGTCCAGATATATCGAGGTGTAGTGTAGACATGTCCAGATATATCTAGGCGTAGTGTACACTTGTCCAGGTATATCTAAGCATAGTGTAGACTTGTCCAGATATATCTAGGCGTGGTGTAGACTTGTCCAGATATATCAAGGTGAAGTGTAGACTTGTCCAGATATATCTAGGCGTAGTGTAGACTTGTCTAGATATATCTAGGCTAGGCGTAGTGTAGAGTTGTCCAGATATATCTAGGTGTAGTGTAGACTTGTCCAGATATATGTAGGTGTATCGTAGATTTGTCCATATATATCTAGGCTAGACGTAGTGTAGACTTGTCTAGATATATCTAGGTGTAGTGTAGACATGTCCAGATATATCTAGGCTAGACGTAGTGTAGACTTGTCTAGATATATCTAGGTGTAGTGTAGACATGTCCAGATATATCTAGGCTAGACGTAGTGTAGACTTTTGTCTAGATATATCTAGGCGTAGTGTAGACTTGTCCAGATATATTTAAGCTAGGCGTGGTATAGACTTGTCAAGATATATCTAGGCGTAGTGTACACTTGTCCAGGTATATCTCGGCGTGGTTTAGACTTGTCCAGATATATCTAGGAGTAGTGTACACTTGTCCAGATATATCTAGGTGTATCATAGACTTGTCCAGATATATCTAGGTGTATCGTAAACTTGTCAAGATATATCTAGGTGTATCGTAGACTTGTCCAGATATATCTAGGCGTAGTGTAGACTTGTCCAGATATATCTAGGCGTAGTGTAGACTTGTCCAGATATATCTAGGCGTAGTGTAGACTTGTCCAGATATATATAGGCGTTGTGTACACTTGTCCAGATATATCTAGGCTAGGCGTAGTGTAGACTTGTCTAGATATATCTAGGCTAGACGTAGTGTAGACTTGTCTAGATATATCTAGGTGTAGTGTAGACTTGTCCAGATATATGTAGGTGTATCGTAGACTTGTCCAGATATATCTAGGCTAGGCGTAGTGTAGACTTGTCTAGATATATCTAGGCGTAGTGTAGACTTGTCTAGATATATCTAGGCTAGACGTAGTGTAGACTTGTCTAGATATATCTAGGTGTAGTGTAGACTTGTCCAGATATATGTAGGTGTATCGTAGACTTGTCAACATAAATCTAGGCTAGGCGTAGTGTAGACTTGTCTAGATATATCTAAGCGTGGTGTAGACTTGTCCAGATATATCTAGGCTAGGCGTAGTGTAGACTTAACTATATATATCTAGATGTAGTGTAGACTTGTCCAAATATATCTAGAGGTGGTGTAGACTTGTCCATATATATCTAGGCGTGGTTTAGACCTGTCTAGATATATCTACTGTGCAGACTTGTCCAGTTATATCTAGGTGTAGCGTAGACTTGTCCAGATATATCTAGGCGTGGTGTAGGCTTGTCTAGATATATCTACTGTGCAAACATGTCCAGATATATCTAGGCTAGACGTAGTGTAGACTTGTCTGGGTATAATGTGAACATTAACACAAGTTAATGTCTAGCTTAATTGTACACCTGTCCAGATAAAATGCACAATGTTTATGTCCATCTTAATTGTACACCTGTCCAGATAAAATGCACAATGTTTATGTCCAGCTTAATTGTACACCTGTCCAGATAAAATGTACGTTTATGTCCAGCTTAATTGTACACCTGTCCAGATAAAATGTACGTTTATGTCCAGCTTAATTGTACACCTGTCCAGATAAATGTACAATGTTTATGTCCAGCTTAATTGTACACATGTCCAGATAAAATGTACAATGTTTATGTCCAGCTTAATTGTACACATGTCCAGATAAAATGTACAATGTTTATGTCCAGCTTAATTGTACACATGTCCAGATAAAATGTACAATGTTTATGTCCAGCTTAATTGTACACATGTCCAGATAAAATGTACAATGTTTATGTCCAGCTTAATTGTACACCTGTCCAGATAAAATGTACAATGCTTATGTCCAGCGGATATTGATAATCAGTTGTCGTCGTTTCGCCGATCTTTGGTGATTTTTTACCGTTATGATTTGCATTACTCCAGAAGACAATTTCATTTTTGACAAAAAAATGTTTAAAAATGTGTAAATATGTTAAGAGGTTCTATTTTCTATCAAATTTCAAATGTTAGTATTCATTTCATGGAATTAGCCGATCATAAAACATCTTTCTCAGTAAATGTGGATGATTTAACACTTATAAAATCAATGTACTTCTCCAAACACCGTTACTACAACAATCGATTTATTGATTTTTCAATGAAGTAATTTCCGGAAGAAGCAGATATTTGATAGATGACGACATCGTTTATGAACCGTTACTATCATCGATCAACGTGTGCTTTGTTCCCTCTGTAACGACATGTTCTCCAAACAAAAAGACAAAAACAATTGTGTAGTTTTCTTCATTTATTATTATAATAACACAACTGAGAAGCTCAATCAAACAGGTATATAGCTTCTCGCATTGGTTACCATGATTACAAAATCATTGTAATGACAACACCTATCTACCGACCAGCGGGTGAGGTTTGTCGTCATGGCAACGAGTCTACATTATATAATAACAAGGTACAAACAGTATGAAATTTAACAATGGTTACGAAATAAACGTCTCTGTCAAATACTTCTCGTTAAACCGGCATATCAGCAAGGAGCAAACTATACGACATTTACCTGTACTATGTATAGCCGCTATCACCTCTACGTCAGCATAATTAATAGTTATTTAAAAGTCACGTGAAAAGCCACGTGGCTTACAACGTGACAATGCTGCCTTCACATTTTGAAGTAGTGTGCCATTATTCTCACTTGCATAGAGATTCGCAAGAAGGTCAAACTTCCATTACACCCCTTTCCTTTTGACGTTCATTTTGAAGCCCAAAAGCGACAATGATTACACAAATGAAATGAACAACAATTTCATTATTATTAAAACCATATGTGGAAAAAAAGGACCAGCCTTTTTATTAAAAAAAAAAGATGAAAGATGAATTTTTTGAGGACTAGCCTCGTTTTTGATCATAATGACCAGAGAAAAAATGTTGACGGTGTGTACTGGAAGATAAGTTCAAATAATGAAATTGTGTGTTCGTAAAACAGCTTATATAATGAAGGATGGATTCTCGATCAACGAGCCTACTTTCTTCCTTCATTCCGAGAACAATTTTCCTATCTTAGAGAGTAATACGTCCTCGACCAGCGAGTCACGAGTGAATATGAATGGAAAATGAACGTAAAACAATTCAAATTGCAAACCGTTATAATACCTACTAACACGGTTCTAGATTAAGAAATTCTTTGACAATAGCATATGTATCGAGGGCATCGCTCAACAAGATAAACACTTGTGTTACTATAACCAACGTTAATGAAACTATAGAACATCTATACTTCATAAAAAACATATCTATATTACAGCCACAAAATTCAAAATCCGAAAATATGTACAAAAATGGATATGTACGAGTCTTATCCAGCAAGACATCATACACACCGGAACCGGAAGTACCTCCAGAACCGATGTCTTTAATCCAAAGCAAAGTCCGACCAGCGGATCTTGGGGATAAAGCACGTTGGATTTGATGTATAAGTGTTCGCGAATATAACAAAATTTCTAAATAATGTAGAAAAGTTTCTCCCGGCCAGCGGGAGATTTCAAGACGTCTTCTTGGTCATCTGTCCAGCAGTTGAGCTAAGGAACGTCCAATGGCAATATGCCATACAGTTTATAAATCGTAAGTCGTAACTTACACGTCGGCCTACTGGGAGTCTTCATTTGATTCAGAGACACCTGAAACACACAGAGATTAATACAACATAAGTGGATGTCCTATCATAACTCGGCGTTGTAATATTATCTGTCAAGTTCAAATTTTATCATATTTTTCATCAAGCAGACATCATAGTTAGAAAAGTAATTCAACATTAAATTCCTAGAAATGAATTTCTGTATAAAATTTTTATACATACTCCTGACCCAGTTTCCCAGATGAATAAAAAAATGAAAACATTTTCATAATTTTCATTAATCATATGCTTACCACTTGGAGTCCATGAAGATATAAGTTGTTTGAGTTGATACAACTCGGTTTCATCTGAGCAAGGACCAGCCCGTTTCAGACAAAAGTCAGTTTGGAGTTTTGGTTCGGCAAACAAGTCGAGACCTTTAGACGACATATCAATGTTGCACGTCTCCAGCATCCAGGAATCCGGGTCCAGATCATCGCACTGATCCGTATCGAAGTCCGACTCTGGAGTTAGCACAACGCTTGACATTATGTCATCATAAGCCAGCTTGTCTTCTGTAACTGAACGAGGAGATGAAGGAGTGGGACTCGGTTGGCTTTCGCACGCTGGGATCCGTTGATCTTCCATTTCCATCTTCATACCGACAAAGTTGTTGCAGTTGTTATTCAAAGGTACACCACTGATCTCGAACAACTCATCAATGTCGAATTGTTCAAATGCTGGGAGTTGTTTTTCCCGTGTCTGAAGACAACTGTAGTCTGTGGTGTCGACTGGTTCCTGTTTTACGCGCTGAAGGAGTCCTTTAATTGACATAGGCTCTCCATTCACGGTTCCAATCTCGTCGAAGAAAGAGTCAACAAACGACACGTCCAAGCTCGGTAACAGTTTCTTTTGGGTTTCTGTATTTGCTACCTTGGCGTTTTGCTGTGCGTTATTGACTTGTTTCTGTCTGATGACACACAGATGCTTGGCCACCAAAATCGGGTCAACACCACACGTAACCGGCTCTTTCTTCATTTGTGGTTGAGGTGATGATACTGGGGATGGCTCTGGAGTGGGGAAACAGGCGGGAATCGGCAGCTCAGGTACCACTTGTTCCAGTGGCGTGGCTTTTGGCATCAGCCTCGGCGACTCCACGAATGTTGGCAAGGGTTCGGGTACAACTGACTTTGGTTTGGTGTTAATGGAATTGTTGTTTAGGCAGTACATCATCTGTACAGGCCCAGTTGTAACCGCATGCTGTGGGGCTAAGCTGGAGCCGTGGGCATTGCGATACGAGTTACTTTCAAACGACGATGGAAGAGGCGTGCCACCAGAAACCATATATCCATTTCCTGCAGTTCTGTCCTGAACCATTCTTGGGACTTTGATTGGTTTACAAGTGGAGCTGAAGTTCTCCTGCAACTTTCTCTTCAATGCCTTCAGTGTATTTGTGTGTCCTTGACCCTGACGACCTATGACCTGACCGGGAGCATTGTTTCTCATGCACAAGTTCGGCTGTGATGAAAACATCGGGGATTGATTGAATCCTTGCGATGTAGAAGCAGATGCATCGAAAACACTTTGTCCCGCGAAAAATGTCGATGGAGCAAAGTTCGGTGAACTTTGTTGCTGCTGAGAAATAATACCGGTCTCCAAAGCTTGTGAAACAGGCGCGCAGAAAGCAGAGCCGAAGAAAAAGTCAGAAGCACGAGTTGCGTAGAGAGCAAATAGCTGACCCTGGATCTTAAATTGGTATGCTTCCTGTTCACTGAAACATAAATAGTTTAATTACAATTAATACTTGCGGAGAATTCGAAATATGTCATTGCTTTTTCTGGCGAAATGCAACATGCTTAGTATCACACGTTCGGGAAATGCGTAATCAAACATCTAGTGCCTACCTGATAACTTGATTGATGCAAAAGATGACGGGTTCGTCACTATTGGAAAGCAAAGCTTGACGCACGTGCATCACTATGTTCACCCAGATGACCTGATTATCTTCAGTGATCATACGCACTGTCATCATAGATCCCATCTCGTGTCTTGACTTTACAACTGTGAAATAAAATTGTATCGTTAGTGAAATGTAACAAACATCCAGGCATAATAATGATACTTAAAGACAAAAAGTCATAATTTCATAGTCCTTCCTTAAAATGCGAAAAAAACATGGTTACTTGATAATAGAATGATGTTTATATAAATCACTTATTGGTAATTAATTACTTACGTTGGATATGTTTTTCTCTGGCCTCGTGGATATCTTCTGGATGGAGACAGGAATACCAGGATTTTCCCCTTACTTTATCGCCAGTAAGACCGAGGTGATACTCGCCGCTACAAAGGTAATCAGAGAATTTTTAATCAATACTCATTTGCCAGATGTTACCCTGGTAACTTGGCAGAAACACGTGTTTGTCAATTACATACCGATTCGTAATTAGGGCATTGTTAGACTTTTTACGGAGGATCACAGCTGTTTAGATTTATTATTTCGGTATTTGCAGTAGTAACACAATGATATATATCCTTGGACATTAAAACCGTTTTCATTGACCACCACTTCAGAAAAAATAAATAACATAACCAAATTATCTGAAAACGTTGTCTTCCCCATTATCAATGGCTATTGTTATCTTATTACCAAATAAACGGCAACATAACAATCAAATTTGATCATTAACTAAGCATTACATTGAACCTGTTCGATCATTATGTTCAATAACTATTTTACTTACTTTTGAGAAATTTCCAGAAAATTCATATCCAGATGGTGTATGCTTTTGAAGACCATGGTATTGTTCTGAATAAGGGTTTCTTTGACGTCCGGGGTGATCAGCGGCGAGCACACGGAAATAAACACCTGTTGTTCACTACCAGAGTCCTGCCCCGGCACAGCAACAAAGTGCCCACGCACGTGCATCACCTGGAATAAAAAATTATATGATAAGAACGCTGTTACAGAATTGTTTTCATCATATATCATATTCTAAAATTGAAGCATTCATAAATATTTTCAGAAAATGTGTAATATAATGCAGTATATGATATAATACAATACAATTTGCTAATGCACATTATGTCATGTGTGGCGTTAATACCAAGAACGATAAGTTATCTTCTTAATCTACCTCAGGGTCAGAACATCAGCAGGATATGTCTGCTATTTTGACGTATGACGGAGAGAGCTAAATGTCAACCTCTCCGTTGTAGAAAGTAAGCGAGGCGGTTGATGATAAGCTTGTGAAATATGTTATAACCTTAGCTCGGATGTCTACGGTGTGATTTATACATTTAATAAAATCCCTTCACTAGCATCTGTGTTCGCTAACTCTCTTTTTAAAAACATTGCTCTTGTTTTTTTAATGCTCCGAACAAAACTGGCTACATTTTTAATGATTTCGTATACTTTCGTGTGTGAAACCACATGTCTCTTCCAGTTTATAAAGATGTTTTAAGCACTTAATATTGTGAAATATATCTCTGACGCAAATGTCATGTGTATACATTTTGTTAAGCCGACACTAATATGCTAGTGAACTCTATACAAAGTATATTTTACGGTGGCCCTGTTGCCTTTATTTCCGCCAGTTACAAATTATATACGAACTCGCGGTGATGATTCAGACCGACAGATGCCTATCATCCTATACCACAAGGACCGTATTATGGAGAATCACTCAAGCGTGAAGTCGCTGCCTCGGGCTTGCTCAGAGTAGGTCTAATGTAGATAGATCCTACCATGACTGCGTTGTAGCGATGTGAATTATGGCTATGTGATAGCTTTACGTCTTCTCTCCGAGTTGGTCTTTAGGTAATGAGATAAGTGTAATTGCCAGAACTATGGTCTAGTTACGACGTAAAACACCCATTTGAATAGCATTTTTATAGTCATTAAAATACAATAAGAAGACTTCGTTTGTAAGGTGAATGAATTAAGTCGTTTTAATTGATTATATATATAAGAACACTACACCATATATTTTACTAAACATAACAGGGAGGTCAGACAAGTATAATGTTTACATGATAGTACGGTTTTCTTTGAATGATGAGCATCTAAAAACCTTTATTAGTTTTCTCAACGGAAGAAAAGGATGTTCAGAGACATGTTAAAGTCTATGCATTAACTATTTAATCATTAGTATTTTAAGTACAAGACAAAGAAAGAAGTAAAATGATAAGATGTCAGGAAATCCCACATTTATCACAGATTAATTACCTTTATACCTGAAAAATCTCAATCAAAAAGATAAACTAACTTTATACAAAAAATCCCATTTAACAAAGATGTATTCATTTTAATCCATTAAATTCCTATTTAACAAAGATATATTAATTTTAACCCACTAAATTCCCATTTAACAAAGACATATTAATTTAACCCATTAAATTCCCATTTGACAAAGATATACTAACTTAAACCCAACAGAATATATTAAGTGATAAAAGCATTACCTTCCCAATATAAAAACAAAAGCGTTTTATCAGTATACTTTCCCAGGTAAACTAGTTAATGCCGCATTGACCCTAACATAGCCTCGTTTCAATAGCTCTTCTCCAGAGAAGAACAAGATTTAATGTGTCAGCTGATATGATTAATGGAGTACTATAGGAAGACAACATCCATCAGTGTCTGTTCTATGTCAATGTATACCAGTCGCCCACCGTAACACAACCACAGCTAATTGGCATACTGCCAAGCTCAGGTAAACGTAAATTACGTCTACGAGCGATCCAACTTTTCCATCTATTATCGGCGATTATGTATATAACCTGAGGGCGTCATTCCAAGTCTGGCGTATTGATATCGGTATAGTGCAAAACTTACAAATTATGTACGTACTGATTAACTCTCATCAAATCAATGTTTCCGAGAATTTAGTATACATATTGATAAATGTTCAGATCTGCTTGATATCTTTTTCTGATTGTATCTGATAACCATCCCTGCTATTCCGAAAATCCTACAAGTTGTTTTTTTGAAAATTACATCTCATATCCAAATTTTAAATTTCAGCTAAATATATTTTCATATATCATAAGAAATTTTGTCATTTTATTTTAAAAATCTGTTTCAACCTTTTATTTCTACTTGAAAAATACATAGAATAAAGACGGTTTCCTGAAGTTTTATTTGGAAGAGTAATAATCCTTCAGGCATGGTCAAATTTAATACACTCTTGAAACTTCATGCGTATTCGGTGTTCTTGTTTGCTTCCAACGTACTTGAGGGAAAACAACAATGTTTGTTGTTATCGCTAGCCCGGATGTTGTACTTCACCTTCCAACCATTTCCGTGATACTGACAAAACTACAGCCGAATCGTATCGCTTTCTTTACGGCTTTGTTTACATATGGTCAAGTCCAGTTTCCTGAATCACCTTTACCCGAGAAGTATGTTCGTATAACACTTTAAACAATTCCCTACTTCGTGTAAAATGTCAACAAATCACTCCTGTCTAAAATAGAAAGGTAAGGAAATAGGCCTACCTTGACATCGCCAAAGCCAGCCTGGCGTTTGAGGGTCCTTGACATGTTCATCCGACAGAAGAAGCTGATTGGTTGTTTATTGTCAGCCTCTCCTACTCCGTGCATCAACTGTGCCTGCACAGTGCCATGATCACGTTTGTCAACAATATCAAATAAACTGTCTCCTTGCGTCTTCATATCAACCTGAAATAATGCCAAACGTGAAAACAATGCCTTCATCCAATACCTCTGGTAATGTTCATTTTGGTGAAAAACATTTCCTTCTTTCCAAACCGATATTATCAAATATCTGTCTTTTATCTATACTTTTGGTTTAAAACTACTTCCTTTATTCTGATGAAAGATGGCAACAGAGTTCAATTTCATATAGTGCTTGGAGCCGAAAGCGAGCTGATAATGCTTTTTCAGGCTGGTGTTTTTAAGACTTTGTGCTTCAACCTACCATTGAGTGTCCCAGGTACTCTGTAACGTTCTCCGAGATGTAGACCAGCTTGCCATCTCTGGTTGTGACGAGAAGGAATCCAGTTAGAGACTGTAACGATAAAACGACCTTATCAAGAATGTTGTCCAGGGTGTGACGATCATTGCAAACATGGGTCGTAAACATGTCATCTTTAAAGATACGCCACAACATTATACAGCACATTCACTTACACTATACATTTATTTTTGTATGACGGGGTTACAGGTCATATCCTATCAGTGAGTTTAAAAAAACCGTGATACTGGGGGACAAAGAGCATGAAGCACGTGTTCCCACCCAAAATTCTCGATCACCTCTTAGTGAGGACGCAGTCTTAAAATTGCTATGCTATCATCATATTGTCTGTGTTTGCATTCTGGCAAGATAATATGAGGCCAACACTGGAGGGCTATCATTACGAGCAAATGTGGCCGACATTTTTGTAATGAAGAAGAAACTCAGAAACCTGCCAATATCTAAATGAAACTTTTTCTCATTAGGCAAAACTAGGGTAGTGTTCCTGTTGTTTAATGCTAGAGGCAGACCTGTGTTTAACCCGCCAGTTAGAACACACTCGCCTGCAATATAAAAAAATGTTGGCGCCTTCCCAGGACTCTCACTCAATGTGGGTTACATTCTAAAGAAATATTTAGTCTGTAACATGTGTTATCTCACACGCTCAAAGCTTCTGTAAAACATTCTCCCACGTTTACCACATGCAATCACGTGACTGTGCGCAGACGAAAATGTTTATTCAGGCTGGAGATATACTTCAGTGTTCCATTAAAAACGATTTCTATTCTCGTAAAATGACACTAGCATTGAATGGTTGTATAAGCTGTCACAGTTCTGTATTTTGACCCTATTGATTATAAAAGAACCCTGGATTCTGAACCGAATATTAAGTACCGGCTAAAGTGGACTAAGGACATTAGTACTGCTAGTATCGAGGGCACGCAAGGACACAGTGATCTGATTCCGTCACCAAAACATACGTAAACAGAGGCATATCAAACCATCGGCTACAACAATCAGCTATTCAAACTGGGTTTTAAATCGCCTTGATCTAGAGTGCGGCATACAATTATTCAAGCACAGAATGACGTCAAGCGGTTTCTAAATTTAACTCGGACCTAAAGTGGGAACCACTCTGTGTACATTACCTATATCACGAAAGGCCCGCTCGATTTATATTCATAACCTCCATCTTAATATTTGATTTGAAGTTTTCTTGGTGTAGTGACATTAAAATGACATATGTACACGAGTAAAATGGACACCTTTCACAATTGATAAGTTAAAATGAGGTCACTCAAGTCAGTAGAGCGAAACGTTGGATAAACAGATGGGATACTGATCCCAACCGCTGAACAAACATGACCTTTATCTTACGTCATATATGACCCCGATCACTCGACACTCGCGTGATCAACATACCAAGAAATGCTTTTTTATTTGGGTGATACTTCAATTAAAGAATCAGCCTTACCTGTGAAAACTCGCATGGGGCTTCGTTAGGGCAAGGCTGTGATTGTATCACTGAAAAAATAAATGCATACATGAATGGTCCGTACCAGCAGAAACCACTACAAAAGTGTTGTTTGTTGACGATTAGTTATAAATTATTCATGTGACTAAATGGTTGAAACCGGATATTGTACATACGTAACAAGGAAGCATTGAACACATTGGAATATCCTTATATGGACAAAATAAGTTGAGCAGGAAGTTTAAATAAAATACAGTAGTTTGAATTAAATAATAAGAAACAAGATTTACAATTTGAGGCATTTTACATGTTAAAGATAACCTTCTGAAGTATTGACTATCATTATCGTTACAAGTAGTAAACTGTTGAATGCTAACAGTTTGCGAAATTGCTCTTTTAGTGAAGAATATCGTAAGATATAAAAGCATGTTTTTATTAAACGTGTTGAATATAAAAAAAACTTACTTTTCTGGAGGATGTTGCATTTCCTGATAAAGACACAGCTCAGTGACATGACCTGGAGTTGAGATAACCTCTGCCGTGAACTTTCGGGCAGTGGTAAAAGATCTCGCATTATCCCGATTTCTGAGTTTATCTGGTCTCGCCTTTGTTTTGATGCTCCCTTGTTGGACCTGTTCGTAAATAAGTATAATTTGCTATCAACAAGTTTCAGCACAAAATTTATTTTCTTTACGTAATATTTCATCAACATATATTATACGTCCACATAAGCCGCTACTAGGAAATGCGAATGAAACGTGATGCCATTTCAAATGTTCAAATACAACAAAACTTGAATTATTTTGAAAAAAAAACGTGTTATTTAATATATAGAATATGAAGGTATGCATGTATTTAATAATAAATTACTCTTGTAATTATCTGCTGAAGCAGACGAGAACAAGGCAGAGGTCATCGGAACTATATACGTTATAAATTATATCTGAAATGATTGACAAGGACGGTAAATGACAATGCTAACTCTCTCCTGGTCTTTTTGACTGACACTGTAACATCAGTATTACCGGGAAACGTAATTAAATTCCCTAACGTATGCCCGCCAGCTACAGCCAGTGTTGTAGCTATGTATAGCTTCTCTGACGTTTATGCCGTGTGTGTAAGTAGTGTGTGAATCATCTAGCTTCAAACAGGTGCGCAGAGCTTGGTGTAATGGCGCCCAATATCTCCCAACACCAGGTATGAATAACGATGGACCAGGCATTTACCTTGCATAGTAATATCACCAAAACATCTATACTGTACCCCCTTATCAAACTCTATCATATTTACATACAGAATAAACTAGGATTATAGTCATCTCCGTAATACCACTGATAGTGGACCACTCCCCGCTCAGAAATAGCTACCACAACACAATAAATAAATAATGTATAGAAAACTTACCTTTCCAAGTCCAATAGGGCTAACTCATCAACAGGACTCGGTGCCATTTTTCCTTTGTGTACAAGTTATTTACATTTAAACAATAAACAAATCTACAAAATGTTGCTCGGACGGGCCAGCCGTCTGTATAGTCCAAGTTCCACTATCGATATGAGACTTCCGTGGCGTTGATTGACGTATTAAATCCTCTGGCAGTAGGGGTTTTCTGATTGGCGGAGTTAGATCACGTGATACAATAACCTTGATGGCGTCATCGCCAAGCAAGGTGTATTCATTGACAAGCGGCTATGTGCGTACATGGACGGACCATTACATAGTTGTTTAACCAACCGTTGAAAACCACCGAAGACACTGTCTACGCAGAATATGCCTTAACTAGCTAGCAGTTTGTCTTTATAACACAGAAACAACAGACTGTAGGATTTTAAAACTTTGCGTTATCTGGGGAAATTATAGAAACTTTTTATCTAACCTACTCCCACGTGTGCCACAGTAGGGTATTTTATGTATTAATCAATTTGTCCTTGTTTTCCATTACTTGTTAAATGTCAAGTACCTGATTATGTTTCCCTATGATATTGCATTGCCATTTTATATCTGTTTCTTCCATAAAAAAAACTGTGGTAAATAAAACTCGATTTTTAATCGGTATGATAGTTATTATTCGAGGCCGGAGAGACGTTTTAGATTCAAGGATAGAAATAGCAGTAAAATATGATGGACAAGGAAACAGTTTTTAATCAGCTGCTTACTTACTGTTTTAATGGTTGAAAACGTATCTTTCCCGTTTTGCTATTGCACTTATATATCCCGTTTTTGTCGTAACAGACATAAGCCCTATATGAAGACTTATACCACTCGTAAGGGCATGAAGGTATCGGGTAATATTTCTGCCTAAACTTTTCATCTGAAATTTCGTCTCACGGCCTATTTGCAACAGAAATGGTTACGATAGATGCAGCTTGACTTTGAAGAGTTTCTTTGTGTGCTACCATGATCAGAGACGCTGTCATTTTTCAGTTGGTTTCGCAGTTCTTAATCTTGTTCCCACTGTGAAATGCCACATTTTTTACTCTGATTGACTACAATTTACATGACGAGTGCCGTCGATGAAGCAGAAGACGCTTATCATTCCAGAACATATTATTGTTTTTAATGATACCGTGTAAATGCGTTTTAATTGATAAAGTTTGTAGCTAACCTCAAGTTATCTAATGTCTTCTCAAAATGTTGAAATGAGATATCAGGCGATTCTAGCGTTTTTCACCATTAAAACAGGACATGATGTGAATAATACCAGACTGACCTGACGAGGTGAGTTGGCAACAAAAAGGATGACTGTAAACATGTTAGCATGTGCTCTCGTTCTGTTTTCATATCGCACAAAAATGTAAAAGATTTAACCAATTTGCTCACGATCCAAGCCAAACATTTTCCTCGAAATCTTCACCAAACTGTTAGATCTCGAAACCTTGTGTTATCACTTTTAAATGTACATTTTGACTTGTTCTGTAATCAGGTGTTACCACTTTTAAATGTATATTTTGATTTGTTCTGTAATCAGGTGTTATCACTTTTAATTGTATATTTTGACTTGTTCTGTAATCAAGTGTTACCACTTTTAAATGTATATTTTGATTTGTTCTGTAATCAGGTTATCAACTATCTTATTAAGTATTGTTTATGTATCGCTTTATTGATTTATTAATCTCGACATCATGATAAGAATATAATCGATATGATCCTGGCTATTTATCTTGCTGATTTACTGCAGCTGTAAAAGAAAAATATCAAATAAGCTCTCCCGAGAGAAAATATCGTACAATTATACTTATATACATGGGGTCGAATTAGAGTCTCTGTATGACATATGTTTGATTTTGATGAACTAAGGATCACAGTCCAGCTAGTGCCCAGTTTTGAAACTACGGAATACTATTCAACTGAAACCGGAAAATATGTTTATATTCCTTGTGTTGTCCTGATTTACATGTCGGATTTATCGATTAAGGAGAAGACGATTTCCATTACATACCTCCTGGTCTAATTCTCTTGTATCATCAACACTCTAGAAGACTTGTTTTTATCATAGTATAGTATTCCCCTTGTACTTTTTCAAGGGTCTTCTTGTAAGTCTTTTTTTATCAGGTCCCTCTCTAGTTGTTTCAATGAATTTGAATTTGAACTGATTATGTGGACATGTTGGTAGCGCATGGCAAGCAGATTGAAATAAACAATGCTTAATATTGCTTTCAATCTTATTCTTTAAATTTTGATTGACTCTAGAGAGAAAGAGCATGCTAAAAATAGTATTTCATTAAAGAAATCTGAAAAATGTAAGAATATTTGTATGTTAAACTATGATTTAAAGTGTTTTGATACTGACATTTGTGTTGTTGCTGTTGTTGTTTTACTGTTATTGTTTGTTGTTGTTGCTCAATTACATGCAGAATATTCAACGTAATATGTATGATCGATATTTTGAGTAATTGGAGTATTTATAGAAGGTATTACTCCCGAAGGAGCTGGTAAAAAGATAAATAGAAATAAACGTGAGCTAAATTAGACGGTATATTTTTCGGTTTGATATCAGTATACAAGACAATAAATCATGAATTTTGCAAATCTACAAATCGTCCTTACTTCAAGATCAATGCATATCCGTGATTAAAATGTAGTTTTATATTTTGGCGTTTTTCACTTACACTCATTATTTTTGAAATATAAATTCTCCTTCATGAGTGAAGATAATAAAATTATACGTTGGATGCGTTTGATGTTTTTTTAATGAATTTTCATTTCTTTATAATTTCCTAACCTTTAGTGTTTACATGTCGTCATTGATTTCATATGCCAGGTTGTGTTCCCATTATCAGACTTTGATAAGAGAGATATGTCGAGACATGACCTTTTCGAGATGTACAGGCTAATGAATGCTATGTGGGTAGTTGTATAGTCGTTGCTTTCTTCTCATGAGAAATAGACTGTTTCCATGCGCTTTGGATACATGGCCACTTGACAGCTAAAATCTTGTTCTCTTTTGTGAACGCGACATTACTTTTTTATTTGGGTTGATCAAATTTTTCATGCCAGATCGATGAAGCAAAAGATGCCCCCGTATCCAGGAACAAAAATTAGAAATGAGACTTCAAGTTTAAAGAACAGAGGAAACACAGATTCGTTGGCAATCTCCCTGATGAAATATTCATGAGTTTGACACAACTGCGGTTTGGACAGGTTTGTCTGTACTGGTGTTGTTTTATTTACTTGTCATTTAGATAAAGACGACTCTGTTCTGACTGTTGCACCACCAACTCGTCAATTAGGTAGATAATACCTCTCAAATAAATCAACCTTCTTAAAATGTATAAATCATCATTGAGAAAAAAGCCTATTTCCTTGTGCGAAATGGAGCTGGACTTGGTTGATGCTCGTTAGTTTTTCTGTTGGTCCCGTTGTGGTATACCTTGTTCTTATTTGAGAACCTGACATAACTGACCAACATTGACCGAAGGTTTACATGGCGAGTGTTGTCTTTTTGTCGCTTTACTTTTTCTGATGTGTTCGTGTAAATCTTTCTTGTGTTCATATTTTGCCTTAGTTTCATTGAATTCGAGTTTGGATTATGATTATATTGACATAGTGTTATTTTCTTTTTCTTTCAATCAAAGCTATACCGTTGAAAGTTCTGCTTGGCAAAGATGAACGCGAGAAAGCACGTTATAAAATCAACCTTACATGTCATTCAGCTGATGAATATGACATTAAATTATTTTTGTATGATAATTCCGATATTGAATATTCATACCTTTGATATAATTTATATAAAACATACCGGTCATGAATTATCAATACACTGTATGTTGAAATCATAACATCTATTACAAAATCAGCGTTGTGCACTTGTTACCTTGGTTAGTTTTATTTTGCAGGCACCGTCATTACTCGAAGCTATGACCTTAGATTCACCAAGCATTCTTTTGTTAATGAGGCTACTGCATGTGAGTAAAATATCCTGGTGTTTTAACGTATCAGATAATTGAAGATGGCTTAGCTGAAATTTCTAAACTGAATTGACGTAATCAGTATCGTCAAGGCGATGATCCAGAAAGCTCATCTTTCGTGACAGGTCATCCACGTGGAAGCATAATGAGACCAACAGCTGATAACATACGGGGTTTCCATTCAATTCAAGGACGATGAATTCTCAAACGAAGGTTACAGAGGCCGTGTCAAGGAAATCCCGAGACACGGAATACATTGAACTCTGCCCTTTAGACGAAGAAACGCGAAGCTGCTCATCTCTCAAGGAAATCAAGAATGCCTCCATGTCAAGAGATATGGACTGGTCAGAAATATCGCGGCCACAGCAAATAATTATACAAAGCATTGCCGATCACCATATTACATGTTGATAGTCTATTTGTTTAGTTTTGTTCCTGTTTTTATCATTATTATTGTTTTTGTAGTATTTATCATTTCTACTGTTATTTCAGTGCTGACCAATCTCATTCCCACTTTCCATTCGCTGCATTGACATCCGCTGGTGTTTCTTTTTGTTTTGTTTTTAATTTGTACCATGTTTATATGTTAACCGAAAGGGCATATTCAGACCCTTTTTGATCCGATCATTTTATAAGATTTCTTCTCGTGCATGTGTACAAAATTAACAATTTTAACCGTGGTCGTTAAACATCATACCAATATCAAGAGTTTGAAAGAATAAAACATTGATTTTTAGGAACATTTTGTGGTCGTTATATGCATCTTTACTTATATTGTTGATAATGAATAAACAATGTACAGTTTAACTAAGTTCAGTCAGATATAGTCATTATTTTCCGTGTTCACACGTAAGTTCGTGCGATAACTTGCGTAGGAAACCATTTTATGACCTATTGAGAAGTCCTGAAATTGAAATTTGTTCGTGTGACCTGTGAAAAACAAATTCCATTTCCTTGCAGATTGATGGGCATTGCTCATTAGAGGCTGACTTACATAAAAAACTTAACATTAAAAACATCATTTGAAATTGAAATCCATATATATATATCTATATATGGTATAATGGACCCGCCAACAAACTTGTAGCTGCACTATGACATTTTAACATGTGTAAGTTGTATACAAAACTAAGGTGTACACACTATAACAAATAGTTTCATGTTTCTTCAGTTGATCGTCTCGTGAAGAGCCAGAGTCATTTTGAGATAGGGTCTTCTTGTAGTTCCTGGTACCTACTGCAGTGAATGCAATACAGGAAACCATACACAGCGATGAGGGTAGTGTCTTGCCAAAGAACACAACCACGGCAGCACGGATCCATCCGTTTTATAACTTCACGGAAAAAGCCATCGATTTAAAGCATCGATCTATGCACCTGGGGTTTTCACCTGAGATTTTTACCTGATATCACCAAGGCCAAAGCTTAAGTCAGCTTAGCTGTCGCCATCCTTCTTCACTCCAACGATGAAATGAATGCAAATAGTCATTCAAAGTGTGATATTCATAGATATAGATATATTTAGATCTGTATTTTGTCATAACATTTCAAAATTATTATATTTAGATACATACCAATGCAAGGTACATGTCAGAATATAAATGGAAGCAATCAAAACTATCACACAACTAAAACCCTGTTCCTAGGATAGATGGGCTTAACAACATAATGTATGTATTATACGACAGTGTTGTAGGTAACATGTATTAATACATTTTATGTGATGAATATTTTCAGGTAATGTAATTAAATTAGTACAACACAGTTGTCAGTCATAATCTGACATCTCTTATTGCTCTAGATAATTGTGCTAGCCTACATATGTTTGCTGACAAAGCATGGTGTATTGTTTATATCGGAGAAGGATTTAAAAACAATAAAATTAAACAGGATATTACCAACATGTCAACATCATCCAAACTCAGATTCAATAAAATTAGGACAGCAAAAAAAATCAAGAAATACCAACATGTCAACATAATCATAATCCAAACCCAAATTCAATAGAACGAGGGTAAAATATGAACAAAAGAAATATTTACACGGAGATTCCTGAATAAAGTACAAGGAGAATAAGATTAAGTGTTCCAGAAGAGTAAGCAGCTTCTGCTTCACCGACGTCATCCGACATGTAAATTTTGGTTAATCCAAGAAATGTCACGTTCTTAAATAAGAGCAAGATATTTAACAACGGAAGCAACAGGCAAACTAACGAGCATTAAATACGTCCTGCATCATATCATATTAAGAAATACAATATTTCTCAATTAGATCACTACGGCGACCATAAGTTTTCCCCATAATTTTCCCCAACCTGGACCTTTTGAAACCCTGTGATACGAGTTTGCCCGTCATTTTTTTACTTCTTGCTCGAAAACCGTGATGATGGGAACACACCTTTGAATATCGAATCAACTGTGACATTAATCTTGCTATCCAGAAATGGAAAACTCACAATAGGGAAATTGAAATAATCACGCTTATCATACATATTGGTCCAGGTTGGTTTCGTTGTAGGAAAAGCTCGAGATAAGCGGCAGATGTAGAAGAATCTGCGTTTTCTTGATTTCCAATTCTGGTATTTACGATGGACGTGGTCAATTCATTTCTTGTTACTTAAAGATAAGACGTTATCAATATATCTGAAAGTGAAATTAAACGACCTTGCAAGGTCTTTGTGACCTGTTTTGATAAGCTTGTCGATAAACTCAGCCTCGTATGAAAACGAAAACAGTCCGCCAACAGAGGGTCATAGTTAATTCCGATAGGTATGCCAATAGTCTGTAAGGAAATCTTCGATCACTTTTATGATTTCGTCCACCTTATATTTCTTCTTCGATTTGGAGATTTTTTTTCAGTAGAGTAGATTTCACCCTCTCAAAACTTAATCCAAACGCAGAATGTTCTCGTTTTACCCATTCTTTAGCATATTTTCAGCAGAATCCATAAGTATCTTAAAATTCATATTCCTGTTAACGGACGGGATGTATAAAACCCTTCAGGAAAAGCTCTCGTAGCATTTTGAATAATGCTTAAATCACCAGTTACTATGTGCCTACTTGGTCCATAATTATAAGTAGAGGTAGAACAAGCTAATGGAGGTTTTGGGTCATCTACAATTAGTTGTTGCATCGTTTGTTTGTAGTTGATAGTTTGGATGCAGTGTGCTTGGAGTAACTGTAGGAAATGACAGGATTGTTTCTACTTTATGGTGGAATGTTAGCTTTACCAGATTTCTTGTAGAAAATATTGCTGATGTTAATGGTATCCCCTCTCTTATTTGCAAACCCAATCTACATCGGTGAGTTGTTCCAGGATTGGCTGTACTGACAGGTTTAAAAAGCCTGATTTGTGACACATTATCAACAGTTTTACGAAGTTTCCACAGGTCACTAGAAGCAACATTAGCTGGATCCACTTGAAGACTTCGCAGCACGGGGAGAGGAAACGAATACGTTCCAACATGATGAATCTGATCTTCTTACGATCGAGAAACTGTCGAAGTTATACTTATTTGCATAATATATATACTTCTTGAGGCATCTTGAAACAGGTCTCGGAATGAAATTCAACGAAAAGACATTTATTTGGATACCAACATCCATGATCAAAGATAACAACGATAACTGAAACTATTTAGCTGCACATTTACTGTATTCGATCAATCCATTATACTGTGCTTCTGTCTCAGTTTCAATCTTAACAGTTGAATGACATAAGTAGTCCAATTTGTTATCATCGACAGACGAGAACACACCACACATTTAATCCCACGACCTTGACATCTGTCTCCATTTTATATCACTGACTTTTCTCCACTCTCTCACGATCGTAACCTTGATATTTATTCTTAGACATCGCTGGTTTTTATCTTATATCAAGTATTTATGGCCCCCCTAAAGTTCTTCAGTCTATTTTTAGTTTTCTATGTAAACAATTACGCTAATTTAGACACATTGCAATTAAACGCATATTTTTTGGGTATAAATATTCTGGAGTATTTTTATTCTGGAGTATTTTTATTCTGGAGTATATATTGAATGATAGAGTAACACAAGAGATAATGCTATTTGCTTTCATTCAAACAGGCAAGATTCCTTGTTAAGACGAACACAAACTAGATGAACAGATGTGTTTGCATTCAGTGAGGTATATTGTAACGTGGGACAAACAGTGTTGCTTTATTGATAAATGCTGTTCTGGTGCGTTTTGGGGTAGGATATGTTGTTGATGTTGTCTTTTTGTTTGTTCAGAGAAGTTGTATGTTTACTTTTCTATCAAATGTTCAGTATAACATACTTTTCTGTCTACTGTTCAGTATAACATACTTTACTATCTACTATTCAGTATAACATACTGTTCTATCTACTGTTCAGTATAACATACTTTTCTGTCTACTGTTCAGTATAACATACTTTTCTGTCTACTGTTCAGTATAACATACTTTTCTATCTAACCTTCAGTATAACATACTTTTCTATCTACTTTTCAGTATGACATACTGTTCTATATACTGTTCAGTATAACATACTTTTCTATCTACTCTTCAGTATATCATCCTTTCCTATCTACTGTTCAGTATAACATTCCTTTCTGTCCACAGGTCAGTATAACATACTTTTCTGTCTACCCTTCAGTATAACATACTTTTCTATCTACCCTTCAGTATAACATACTTTTCTGTCCACAGTTCAGTATAACATACTTTTCTGTCTACTGTTCAGCATAACATACTTTTCTGTCCACAGGTCAGTATAACGTACTTTTCTGTCCACAGGTCAGTATAACATACTTTTCTGTCTACTGTTCAGTATAACATACGTTTCTGTCCACAGGTCAGCATAACATACTTTTCTGTCTACCCTTCAGTATAACATACTTTTCTGTCTACTGTTCAGTATAACATACTTTTCTATCTACTGTTCAGTATAACTTACTTTTCTGTCCACAGGTCAGTATAACATACTTTTCTGTCTACTGTTCAGTATAACATACTTTTCTGTCTACAGTTCAGTATAACATACTTTTCTATCTACTGTTCAGTATAACATACTTTTCTATCTACTGTTCAGTATAACATACTTTTCTATCTACTGTTCAGTATAATATACTTTTCTGTCCACAGTTCAGTATAACATACTTTTCTGTCCACAGGTCAGCATAACATACTTTTCTGTCTACTGTTCAGTATAACATACTTTTCTGTACACAGGTCAGTATAACATACTTTTCTATCTACTGTTCAGTATAACATACTTTTCTATCTACTGTTCAGTATAACATACTTTTCTATCTACTGTTCAGTATAACATACTTTTCTATCTACTTTTCAGTATGACATACTGTTCTATATACTGTTCAGTATAACATACTTTTCTATCTACTCTTCAGTATATCATCCTTTCCTATCTACTGTTCAGTATAACATTCCTTTCTGTCCACAGGTCAGTATAACATACTTTTCTGTCTACTACCTTCAGTATAACATACTTTTCTATCTACCCTTCAGTATAACGTACTTTTCTGTCCACAGGTCAGTATAACATACTTTTCTGTCTACTGTTCAGCATAACATACTTTTCTGTCCACAGGTCAGCATAACGTACTTTTCTGTCCACAGGTCAGTATAACATACTTTTCTGTCCACAGGTCAGTATAACGTACTTTTCTGTCCACAGGTCAGTATAACATACTTTTCTGTCTACTGTTCAGTATAACATACTTTTCTATCTACTGTTCAGTATAACATACTTTTCTGTCTACCCTTCAGTATAACATACTTTTCTGTCTACTGTTCAGTATAACATACTTTTCTATCTACTGTTCAGCATAACATACTTTTCTGTCTACTGTTCAGCATAACATACATTTCTGTCCACAGGTCACTATAACGTACTTTTCTGTCCACAGGTCAGTATAACATACTTTTCTGTACACAGGTCAGTATAACATACTTTTCTATCTACTGTTCAGTATAACATACTTTTCTGTCCACAGTTCAGTATAACATTTTCTGTCCACATCTACTGGTCAGTATAACACTTTTCTGTCCACAGGTCAGTATAACATACTTTTCTGTCTACTGTTCAGTATAACATACTTTTCTGTCCACAGGTCAGTATAACATACTTTTCTGTCTACAGTTCAGTATAACATACTTTTCTGTCCACAGTTCAGTATAACATACTTTTCTGTCCACAGGTCAGTATAACATACTTTTCTGTCTACTGTTCAGTATAACATACTTTTCTGTCTACTGTTCAGTATAACATACTTTTCTATCTACTGTTCAGTATAACATACTTTTCTGTCTACTGTTCAGTATAATATACTTTTCTGTCCACAGTTCAGTATAACATACTTTTCTGTCCACAGGTCAGCATAACATACTTTTCTGTCTACTGTTCAGTATAACATACTTTTCTGTCCACAGGTCAGTATAACATACTTTTCTATCTACTGTTCAGTATAACATACTTTTCTATCTACTGTTCAGTATAACATACTTTTCTGTCTACTGTTCAGTATAACATACTTTTCTATCTACTGTTCAGTATAACATACTTTTCTGTCTACTGTTCAGTATAACATACTTTTCTATCTACTCTTCAGTAAAACATACAAGTTAGAAACATAAATCTAACGTAATATATACATCACATTATATACCACGGAGTTAATTAAGGACATTTCTACTTTATGGCCGTAATATGTTAATTAATGAATTAATATTTACCTGAACAGACGTATCTAAGTACAATTTTTATGTATAAACAGTATACGTTGTCCTTATGTCATATGTAACCTTCGTAATAAAAATTGTCATCTACAGAGCACAATCACAGTAGTGTATTCAAATGAGGCGTACAATGGGGTGTGTTTTGCTGAAGGAAATCCATTGTTTCTTCTATATACGAGCATCAGAAAAGTAAGGAACATTTGCGTACGTCTCGTGTTCATTATAACAGTAGGTTAGCAGAAACATACTGCTCTTGTAAAACTTCCAGCTGTTTAGCAAAGCAAAAAAAAAAAAACAAAAAACAAAAAAATACCAGCATGCCAACAGAATCATAATCCAACTCGAATTAAATAAAAATGAGCAAAATAGACACAAAAAGATTTACACGGAATCTCCCGAAAACGTACAAGGAAATTATCTCTTATTTACTCCGTTTGACCTTTCATTTCGGTGCTGATGCCAGAGACGCCTTTGATTAAAATAAGGTGACCAGGTGAGGGCCTTTCTTCTAACGTCCTTGTTTTCAGGCGTTTATCACAAAGTGCTTACTATAGACCTTATATTTCTTCATGGGGATCAAATAAATTTACATTTACTTATTTCAATAGTTCGTGCATATATCAATTCATGAATTCAAGAGGACCCACGAAATCGACGAAAATACCTCCCCAAAGAACTAAATTGTGTGACAATGATGACAAAGATAGAGGAGTCTAAATAAGGTTTTGTGATATAAGTGGGATCTACCGTCGTTCAAATTTCTGATGGTTTGTCGATTTCTGCATGAATAAACGTTTCTTAGTAACTCAAAATTGTGTTGTTTGCTAAATTTGGCTGTTTGCTGTGTTTATCGCCAAAGATCATTTTTAGGCGTGGTCTTGCCTCACTGAATAACATACCGGATGTCCATCTCATGTCCTCCACAAAAAATCCCGTAGAGTGCCGGTAGAGTGCCCAAGGACACTTCCAGACAGCTCAGACTGGTCGGTTTCTCAACTTCCTGAGAGTCAAAATCTGCCACGTGTAGGGAACACGCATCTCGGATCTGCATCCCACTGCCATCCCAGTTCAGTTATCGCAATTACAATAATCATTTTGTAAACTGATTTGAGTTAAAGAATTATTCAGAATATTGAAGATAGCTATATCGTGGCTATTGTGAAAATTTGGCTAGAACACGCGCTAAAAGATTGAAATTATACACAAAAACTGAAATATGCACTCTTGACCAACTTCGGTCAAAATCTGCGCGAATGCCACACGCACTTTTCATGCTTTTCATTAGGTTTCCACGTAAATGGGGGAAAGTGCATTCTCCACAAGTCTCATTCAGGCCGTAATTACGTAAGTCTCCGAAAGAAAAGCCAATCCCAGAACTTGGCAGCAGCGAACGGTGAGGTTCACCCATATTTCATAGACACGCCCACGCTCTGACAGTCTGTTAAGGAATTATAACCCCCCTTGATGCTGATAAAGGTGTGAATGTTTCCTATGTGGAGCCCAATGCTTGCAAGTAATTTCGTTAATCTCAAGGAACATAAATGTTAAAGTTCTTCTTCCTGCCCAAATAAGGCAATGCGTATATCGATATGTTAGAGTTACGTGAAATTATCATGTATTGTTTTTATTTAAGAAATTCTAATGTTACATCGTTTTGATTGAATATATTAAATTTGTGTAAATGATACGAATGATGTTGAAAATCTAATTAACCATTGGTTTTTCTGTCTCTTGTATGTACAGTAACTGCCAGTCTTGTAACCACATGTTGTCTGTCTGATGTCCGAGTTACAGTAATACATTTTTGTCAGTACTACATTTCCAGATATGTCTGTCTAGTGTCTTATTACAAACATAGACTATTTTTAGCCTTGTATTTAATGTATATTTGTCTAGTGTCTGTATCAAACTTACAAACTATTTCCTGTATTCCTGATATGTCTGTCCGTTGCTTATATTACTGTTATCGATTTTTGTCAGTCCAGTATTCCTAGATATGTCTGTCTAGTGTCTGTATTACAAATATAGACCACTTTCATTCCAGTATACAAGATATATTTGTCTAGAGTCTGTATTACACTGGTAGACTCCTCTCGGTCATACATTCCTTATATGTCTGTCTAGTGTCCGCATTACATCTATAGATTCTGTTCAGCCCTGCATTCCTAATAGGTCTGTCGAGTTTCTGTATTATAAATATACACTATTTTCAGCCATGAATTCCTAATGTGTCTGTCTAGTGTCTGTATTACAACTACAGACTATTCCTGATGTGTCTGTCCGGTGTATATATACATGTTATCGGTTTTTGCCAGGCCTGTATTCCAAGTTTGTCTGATGTCTGTATGACAGATTATAGATTTTGTTCATACTGGAATTCCATTTATGTCTGTCTAGTGTCTGTACTACACTTATATATTATTTTCAGCCATGCATTCTCGATTTGTGTGTTTAGTGTCTGTATTTCACCTATTGATTTTTGTCAATCCTGTGTATGTCTGTCTGGTGTCTGTATTATAGCTTTAGAATGTTGTCAATTATGTATATGTCTGTCTTGTGTCTGTATTACAGCTTGATAGTTGTCATCAATGTGTCTGTAAAAATATAGCCAACTGTCAGTCCTGCATTCTCATATATGTCTGTCTGGTATCTGTAATAAAGTAATAGATATTTGTTCATTTTGAATATGTCTGTCTGGTTTCCATATTATAGTAATAAAGTTTTGTCTAACCTGTACATGTCTGTCTGGTGTCTGTATTACAACTATTGATTTTTGTCAATCCTGTATGTCTGTCTGGTGTCTGTATTACAGCTATTGATTTTTGTTAATCCTGTATATGTCTGTCTGGTGTCTGTATTACAACTATTGATTTTTGTCAATCCTGTATGTCTGTCTGGTGTCTGTATTACAGCTATTGATTTTTGTTAATCCTGTATATGTCTGTCTGGTGTCTGTATTACAGCTATTGATTGTTGTCAATCCTGTATATATCTGTCTAGTGTCTGTATTACAGCTATTGATTTTTGTCAATCCTGTATATATCTGTCTAGTGTCTGTATTACAGCTATTGATTTTTGTCAACCCTTTATATATCTGTCTGGTGTCTGTATTACAGCTATTGATTTTTGTCAATCCTGTATATATCTGACTGGTGTCTGTATTACAGCTATTGATTGTTGTCAATCCTGTAGATGTCTTTCTGGTGTCTGTATTACAACTATTGATTTTTGTCAATCCTGTATATATCTGACTGGTGTCTGTATTACAGCTATTGATTGTTGTCAATCCTGTAGATGTCTTTCTGGTGTCTGTATTACAACTATTGATTTTTGTCAATCCTGTATATATCTGACTGGTGTCTGTATTACAGCTATTGATTGTTGTCAATCCTGTATATATCTGACTGGTGTCTGTATTACAACTATTGATTTTTGTCAATCCTGTATATATCTGACTGGTGTTTGTATTACAACTATTGATTTTTGTCAATCCTGTATGTCTGTCTGGTGTCTGTATTACAGCTATTGATTTTTGTCAATCCTGTATATATCTGTCTGGTGTCTGTCAGCTATTGATTTTTGTCAATCCTGTATATATCTGTCTGGTGTCTGTCAGCTATTGATTTTTGTCAATCCTGCATCACTATAAAGTTCTATTAAGCGTTTATATAAAGAAACAAATTTAATTTATTATTTCGCTCTACTCTATAAATTCTAAATGAATGTGTGTGGTCGGTAATTCATATATTGAGGTGGGAAAGTTTTCAGCAATCCTGTTCAATTTGGACACGTAAAAAACATTGGAGACTGTCATATACAGTGTTATTTACGGAAAAGGTGTCCGACCTTTATATATTTCACCTGACCTCTACCGCATCATCATTCATCACATTATACCTAGCACACCGCATAAAACATGGGGGCGGTTCCCCTGTGGCAGGAAATACAATGCTGGAATTATATTAATCTTACTCTGTCTACATGTAAAACTTACCTGGATTAAACATGAAAACATACATCAGGAGGTCAGAACTATTCTAAGCATAACGTCTGATGAAGTATTACGGGTAGTAGTTTGTTGTGATCAAATATCTATTTGTACACTAGTGCGCGTTGACGAGGCATGAATCAAACTTCGTCAAGAAAACATTATCCAAGTTTGTGTAACTACAGTCGAACCTCGATATAACAAACTCAATAAATCCAAAGACCTTTTTAAATTCGTAGGATTTTGTTAGTCTCGGCCAAACTTCACGCCAAATTTTCGAACCCCTTTATATATTTAATACTCGAAGTAATCCCACCTTCCCGCCCACTTCGAGAAAACGAGGTTAGGTTATTTCTAGAGATAGCAATTACGCCAAAAAGACAACAACAACTTTAAGATAGTTGAATAACAATTGAAGCCGATGATAATCCAAGCTCAAATTTAATAAATATAGGTCAAATATGAACAAAGAAATACCCGCAAGGATACTTCTGGAAATGTACAAGGAGAATAAGACCAGGCGTTCAGGTAGAGTAAGCGTCTCCTGCTTTATTGATGACACCCGCCATGTAAATCTTGGTCAGTCTAAGTAAGTAACGCCACGTTCTCAAATAAGAATAAGGTATACAACAACAGAACCAACAGGCAAACTAATGAGTATCAAATACGTCTAGTTCATATCGCACAAAGAAATACTTTTTTCTCATTGAAATCACTATGACGACCGTAAAACTTTCCCGTCATTTTCATCAACCTGCACCTTTTGAAACCCTGTGTTACGAGGTTTTGTCGGTCAATTGATGACTTCTTGCACGAAAATCGTGATAATGGGAACAGGCCGTTGAATATCGAATTTACTGGGACTTGTATACACCGTAGGTTGGGGATGCAGGTATGTTGCTATCCAGATATGGAAAAGGTCACAATAGGATAATTGAAAAAAAAATGAAATGTACAATTAGATACATCATAATTCAATGCTGCATTAAACTGTTTAACACAGCTGTTTCGTCCTTATAGGCCTCATCAGTTAAGCAAGGAGCCTAAAAGGTTGAAACGTAAGAACAAGTGAAAACATGTTGATAAACAACCATTACGAAATGGCATTAGTCCTGTTAAAAGATTGTGGCCATATTGAATAGAACTACAAACTCTTTATCTGGACTGTTTATATGTTGCCGTAGATTCGATATTTAATTTCTTGTTCTCATTATTACGATTTTATGGAAGATGGCGACAGTTGACAAATTGACAGCAACAGCTTCCTTAATATGCAAGTTGATGAAGATTAATGGGAGGGTTTATGGTCGGTATGATAATCTCGTTGAGAAATGTTCTATTACTTTTACGATTTGGATTAGAAGTGTTCGATGCTCGTTAGTATACCTGTTGGTTCCGTTGTTTATGGTGTTTGATGCACGTCAGTATACCTGTTGGTTCAGCTGAGGTTTACCGTGTTTGATGCTCTGTCATATACCTGTTGATTCCGTTGTTGTTTACCGTGTTTGATGCTCATTAGTATGCCTGTTGGTTGTGTTGTTTACCGTGTTTGATGCTCATTAGTATGCCTGCTGGTTGCGTTGTTTACCGTGTTTGATGCTCGTTAGTATACCTGTTGGTTCCGTTGTTGTTTACCGTGTTTGATGCTCGTCAGTATACCTGTTGGTTCAGCTGTTGTTTACCGTGTTTGGTGCTCGTTAGTTGATCTGTTGGTGCCGTTGTTGTTTACCGTGTTTGATGCTCGTTAGTATACCTGTCGGTTCAGCTGTGGTTTATCGTGTTTGATGCTCGTTAGTATATCTGTTGGTTCCGTTGTTGTTTACTGTGTTTGATGCTCGTTAGTATATCTGTTGGTTCCGTTGTTGTTTACCGTGTTTGATGCTCGTCAGTATACCTGTTGGTTCAGCTGTTGTTTACCGTGTTTGGTTCTCGTTAGTATACCTGTTGGTTCCGTTGTTGTTTACCGTGTTTGATGTTCGTCAGTATACCTGTTGGTTCCGTTGTTGTTTACCGTGTTTGATGCTCGTCAGTATATCTGTTGGTTCCGTTGTTGTTTACCGTGTTTGATGCTCGTCAGTATATCTATTGGTTTCGTTGTTGTTTATCGTGTTTGATGCTCGTCAGTATATCTGTTGGTTCCGTTGTTGTTTACCGTGTTTGGTGCTCGTTAGTATATCTGTTGGTTCCGTTGTTGTTTACCGTGTTTGATGCTCGTCAGTATATCTATTGGTTTCGTTGTTGTTTATCGTGTTTGATGCTCGTCAGTATACCTGTTGGTTTCGTTGTTGTTTATCGTGTTTGGTGCTCGTTAGTATATCTGTTGGTTCCGTTGTTGTTTACCGTGTTTGATGCTCGTTAGTATATATGTTGGTTCCGTTGTTGTTAACCGTGTTTGATGCTCGTTAGTATACCTGTTGGTTCAGCTGTTTACCGTGTTTGATGCTCGTTAGTATACCTGTCGGTTCCGTTGTTTACCGTGTTTGATGCTCGTTAGTATATCTGTTGGTTCCGTTGTTGTTTACCGTGTTTGATGCTCGTTAGTTTATCTGTTGGTTCAGCTGTTTACCGTGTTTGATGCTCGTTAGTATACCTGTCGGTTCCGTTGTTTACCGTGTTTGATGCTCGTTAGTTGATCTGTTGGTTCCGTTGTTGTTTACCGTGTTTGATGCTCGTTGATATGCCTTTTGGTATGTTGTTTATCGTGTTATTTCTCCTTTTGGGGATATTTTGTATTCGTTTTCTCGAATTTGAGTTTGATGTAGGATTATGTTGACATGTCGCTATTTTCTTTTTTTTTAAATGGGCATCGACCATATAAGGTAAAATGGATAATATGTATATCAAACTGACAATGGTTCAATCTAATACACAAAAACACATACATAATACACAACATACGACTGAGAATGAATACTTTATTTCTGGAAATACATCACGTCACGTGATTACTGACGTTCGAGAAAACGTCGAGCGATAGGAAAAAATCACGGGGGCGAACCATTTGTTACCAACCAAAATACGTTTTGTTAGCAGATACTTTAAAATGGCAATCTATTTTGCTGATTAGTTCAACTAACTGTTTCATTTTGACGCAAATTATAACTCATACATACATGTACCACAAATAGCAGGTTGGACCGTAAATATGCTGGTTGTCATGGCAATATGGGTCCCGATGGATCATTTATAGCTGATTGAAATTGATTTTATAGCTACATACGTAACAGGCATCTAACATCAGACCCATCAACTCCTAATTAAACCTAGACAATCAACACCAATCAAACAGCAGTCAGAAACCCATCATGTTCACAAAGGTAGTCATTTGATGGTAGACAATCTGTTTGCCTGGTTTGTTACAACTGACATTGTCCATAGAAAATCAGGGAAATGAGAATAATTACATTTCCTGCATTCAATATAATACGCATTTTGTTCTTTCGTTCTTCGTATTTGCTTACTGTAAAACCATATATTTTCGTGGTATGTGGTTTCCAAAAATATACATTTTCGTTTGGACTTAATTTTGTGGTTAAATCTTGATTACAAAAAAACTCGTACTGTAATTATACTTAACATTTAGTTACGTATAATTTAGACATATAAATTCGTGGATTCCGAGTACCCGAAGATAAATCCCTTACGAAAATTAACGGTTTTACAGTACATAAATAACACCACAGACACGATACACAAATCTAAAATAAGTCAAATGATAAATTAAACTACATTACAGAGTTGTTTCGTCCTTCTTGAACATGTCAGTGATGCTGAGCGGCAAAATTCTTGATACGTAGGAAGTGACAGAAGGAACCAACGCGGCCGAAATAAATATGATCAACTCGTCGCGGGGTAGAAATCCTTTAATTACACAAAACACAAAACAAAAATCAATAATCAATATTCCCAAAGAATATCGAATACATTGATTATAATATGAATCGTTCCAAAATTGGAATCAATTAAAATGTGCCCCAAAAAATATCGGTGACTAGTATACCAGCAGTGCCAAACACATGTAAATCTAAAATCTAGAAAATTGTACAAGACATATAAACGATCAGCAGTTTTAATCAAATATCAATGAGATAGGGTAAATTAGAACCAAAACTGAATGTTTTTAATGAGAAATGTATCCCAGTTGTTATGACTTTTAACGTTTCTCAGAAGTTGTTTTGTTGATGGATCTCAAGAGTCGGGGCATATAAAGTATCCCAAAACTTAGAGATGATGCGGTATCTCTGTAGTTGGGACTGATGTTGTATCTCTGTAGTTGGGCTGATGTTGTATCTCAGTAGTTAGGACTGATGATGTATCTCTATAGTTGGGACTGATGATGTATCCCTATAGTTAGGACTGATGATGTGTCTCTATAATTGGGACTGATGATGTATCTCTATAGTTGGAGCTGATGATGTATCCCTATAGTTGGGGCTGATGATGTATCTCTATAGTTGGGGCTGATGAGGTATCTCTATAGTTGGGGCTGATGAGGTATCTCTATAGTTGAGACTGATGAGGTATCTCTATAGTTGGGGCTGATGAGGTATCTCTATAGTTGGGGCTGATGATGTATCCCTATAGTTGGGGCTGATGATGTATCTCTATAGTTGGGGCTGATGATGTATCCCTATAGTTGGGCGTGCTGATGTATCTCTATAGTTGAGACTGATGATGTATCTCTATAGTTAGGACTGATGGTGTATCCCCATAGTTGGGGCTGATGATGTATCTCTATAGTTGAGACTGATGATGTATCTCTATTGTTGGGGCTGATGATGTATCCCTATAGTTGGAGCTGATGATGTATTCCAATAGTTGGGGCTGATGATGTATCTCTATAGTTGGGGCTGATGGTGTATCTCTATAGTTAAGACTGATGATGTATCTCTATTGTTGGGGCTGATGATGTATCCCTATAGTTAGGACTGATGATGTATCCCTATAGTTAGAACTTATGATGTATCCCTATAGTTGAGACTGATGATGTATCTCTATAGTTGGGTGTGCTGATGTATCCCTAATGTTGGGCTGATGATGTATACCTATAGTTGGAGCTGATGATGTATCTCTATAGTTGGGACTGATGATGTATCTCTATAGTTAGGACTGATGGTGTATCCCTATAGTTGGGGCTGATGATGTATCTCTATAGTTGGGACTGATGATGTATCCCTATAGTTAGGGCTGATGATGTATCTCTATATTTGGGGCTGATGATGTATCTCTATAGTTGAGGCTGATAATGGATCTCTATAGTTGGGGCTGATGTTGTATCCCTAAAGTTGGGGCTGATGATGTATCCCTATAGTTGGGGCTGATGATGTATCTCTATAGTTGAGACTGATGATGTATCACTATAGTTGGGGCTGATGATGTATCTCTATAGTTGGGGCTGATGATGTATCCCTATAGTTGGGGCTGATGATGTATCTCTATAGTTGGGGCTGATGGTGTATCTCTATAGTTGGGACTGATGATGTATCTCTATAATTGGGACTGATGATGATATCTCTATAGTTGGGGCTGATGATGTATCCCTATAGTTGGGTCTGATGATGTATCCCTATAGTTGGGGCTGATGATGTATCTCTATAGTTGGGGCTGATGATGTATCTCTATAGTTGGGGCTGATGATGTATCTCTATAGTTGGGGCTGATGATGTATCTCTATAGTTGGGGCTGATGATGTATCTCTATAGTTGGGGCTGATGATGTATCTCTATAGTTGGGGCTGATGATGTATCCCTATAGTTGGGGCTGATGCTGTATCACTATAGTTGGGGCTGATGATGTATCTCTATAGTTGGGACTGATGATGTATCCCTATAGTTGGGGCTGATGATGTATCTCTATAGTTGGGGCTGATGATGTATCCCAATAGTTGGGACTGATGATGTATCCCTATAGTTGAGACTGATGATGTATCTCTATAGTTGGGGCTGATGATGTATCTCTATAGTTGGGGCTGATGATGTATCCCAATAGTTGGGACTGATGATGTATCCCTATAGTTGGGGTCGATGATGTATCCCTACAGTTGAGACTGATGATGTATCACTATAGTTGGGGCTGATGATGTATCTCTATAGTTGAGGCTGATAATGGATCTCTATAGTTGGGGCTGATGATGTATCTCTATAGTTGGGGCTGATGATGTATCTCTATAGTTGGGGCTGATGATGTATCTCTATAGTTGGGGCTGATGATGTATCCCTATAGTTGGGGCTGATGATGTATCTCTATAGTTGAGACTGATGATGTATCACTATAGTTGGGGCTGATGATGTATCTCTATAGTTGGGGCTGATTATGTATTGCTATAGTTGAGACTGATGATGTATCCCTAATGTTGGGCTGATGATGTATCCCTATAGTTAGGACTGATGATGTATCCCAATAGTTAGGACTGATGATGTATCCCTGTAGTTGAGACTTATGATGTATCCCTATAGTTGAGACTGATGATGTATCTCTATAGTTGGGTGTGCTGATGTATCCCTAATGTTGGGCTGATGATGTATCCCTATAGTTGGAGCTGATGATGTATCTCTATAGTTAGGACTGATGGTGTATCCCTATAGTTGGGGCTGATGCTGTATCTCTATAGTTGGGGCTGATGATGTATCTCTATAGTTAGGACTGATGATGTATCCCTATAGTTGAGGCTGATGTTGTATCTCTATAGTTGGGGCTGATGATGTATCTCTATAGTTGGGACTGATGATGTATCCCTATAGTTGGGGCTGATAATGGATCTCTATAGTTGGGGCTGATGATATATCTCTATAGTTGGAGCTGATGATGTATCCCTATAGTTGGGGCTGATAATATATCTCTATAGTTAGGACTGATGATGTATCCCTATAGTTGGGGCTGATGTTGTATCTCTATAGTTGGGGCTGATGATGTATCTCTATAGTTGGGGCTGATGATGTATCCCTATAGTTAGGACTGATGATGTATCCCAATAGTTAGGACTGATGATGTATCCCTATAGCTGAGACTGATGATGTATCTCTATAGTTGGGTGTGCTGATGTATCCCTAATGTTGGGCTGATGATGAATCCCTATAGTTGGGACTGATAATGTATCTCTATAGTTTGGACTGATGATGTATCCCTATAGTTGGGGCTGATGTTGTATCTCAATAGTTGGGGCTGATGTTGTATCTCTATAGTTGGGGCTGATGATGTATCTCTATAGTTGGGGCTGATGATGTATCTCTATAGTTGGGGCTGATGATGTATCCCTATAGTTGGGGCTGATGATGTATCCCTATAGTTAGGACTGATGATGTATCCCTATAGTTAGGACTGATGATGTATCCCTATAGTTGAGACTGATGATGTATCTCTATAGTTGGGACTGATGATGTATCCCTATAGTTAGGACTGATGATGTATCCCTATAGTTGAGACTGATGATGTATCCCTAATGTTGGGCTGATGATGTATCCCTATAGTTGGAGCTGATGATGTATCTCTATAGTTGGGGCTGATAATGTATCTCTATAGTTAGGACTGATGATGTATCCCTATAGTTGGGGCTGATGTTGTATCTCAATAGTTGGGGCTGATGATGTATCTCTATAGTTGGGACTGATGATGTATCCCTATAGTTGGGGCTGATGATGTATCTCTATAGTTGGGACTGATGATGTATCCCTATAGTTGGGGCTGATGATGTATCCCTATAGTTGGGACTGATGATGTATCTCTATAGTTGGGGCTGATAATGTATCTCTATAGTTGGGGCTGATAATGTATCTCTATAGTTGGGCGTGCTGATGTATCTCTATAGTTGGGATCGATGATGTATCTCTATAGTTGGGGCTGATGGTGTATCTGTATAGTTGGGGCTGATAATGTATCCCTATAGTTGGGGCTGATGATGTATCTCTATAGTTGGGGCTGATAATGTATCTCTATAGTTGGGGCTGATGGTGTATCTCTATAGTTGGGGCTGATGATGTATCTCTATAGTTGGACTGATGATGTATCCCTATAGTTGAGACTGATGAGGTATCTCTATAGTTGGGGCTGATGATGTATCTCTATAGTTGGGACTGATGATGTATCTCTATAATTGGGGCGGATGATGTATCACTATAGTTGGGGAGGATGATGTATATCCCTATAGTTGAGACTTATGATGTATCCCTATAGTTTGGCTGATGATGTATCTCTATAATTGGGACTGATGATGTATCTCTATAGTTGGGGCTGATGATGTATCTCTATAGTTGGGGCGGATGATGTATCTCTATAGTTGGGGCTGATGATGTATCTCTATAGTTGGGGCTGATGATGTATCTCTATAGTTGGGGCGGATGATGTATCACTATAGTTGGGGCTGATGATGTATCTCTATAGTTGGGGCTGATGATGTATCTCTATAGTTGGGGCTGATGATGTATCTCTATAGTTGGGGCGGATGATGTATCTCTATAGTTGGGGCGGATGATGTATATCCCTATAGTTGAGACTTATGATGTATCCCTATAGTTTGGCTGATGATGTATCTCTATAATTGGGACTGATGATGTATCTCTATAGTTGGGGCTGATGATGTATCTCTATAGTTGGAGCTGATGATGTATCTCTATAGTTTAGACTTATGATGTATCCCTATAATTTGGCTGATGATGTATCCCTATAGTTTGGGCTGATGATGTATCTCTATAGTTAGGACTGATGATGTTTCTCTATAGTTGGGACTGATGATGTATCCCTATAGTTGGTGCTGATGATGTATCTCTATAGTTAGGACTGATGATGTATCTCTATAGTTGGGACTGATGGTGTATCTCTATAGTTAGGCTGATGATGTATCCAATTACATATTAATTGTTGATGTTTTCTATGTTAATGTAATATGTACCTATAACTTAATTATACTTCTTTCTGTACATTGGAGACGGAAAGCTATTGTTTTGTGTATGTTTATAAGTTGACAACTTTTTCCTTGTTTGCTATATTGCTTAAGTTGCCAGAAAAATCAAGTTCTCTACATTTCGATGGTATCCTCGAAGGGCGAAACAGCCGTATGATATAACATCACCAACGAGTCCAAAAAGGGCGAGACAGCCGTTTGATATAACATCACCGACGAGTCCAAAAAGGGCGAGACAGCTGAAAGATGTGACATCACTGACGAGACCTTGGAGGGCGAAACAGCGGTATATTGTAGGATTACCGACGAGACCTAGGAGGACGAAATAGCTGTATGATGTAACATTACTGACGAGACCTAGGAGGACGAAACAGCTGTATGATGTACCATCACCGACGAGACCTAGAAGAGCGAAACCGCTATATGATGTAACATCACTTATGAGACATAGAAGGACGAAACCGCTGTATGATGTAGTATCACTTATGAGACATAGAAGGACGAAACAGCTGTATGATGTAGCATCACTTATGAGACATAGAAGGACGAAACAGCTGTATGATGTAGCATCACTTATGAGACATAGAAGGACGAAACAGCTGTATGATGTACCATCACCGACGAGACCTAGAAGAGCGAAACCGCTGTATGATGTAGCATCACTTATGAGACATAGAAGGACGAAACCGCTGTATGATGTAGCATCACTTATGAGACATAGAAGGACGAAACAGCTGTATGATGTAGCATCAGCTGTATGATGTAGCATCACTTATGAGACTTAGGAGGACGAAACAGCTGTATGATGTACCATCACCGACGAGACCTAGAAGAGCGAAACCGCTGTATGATGTAGCATCACTTATGAGACATAGAAGGACGAAACAGCTGTATGATGTAGCATCACTTATGAGACTTAGGAGGACGAAACAGCTGTATGATGTAGCATCACTGACGAGACATAGAAGGTCGAAACAGCTGTATGATGTACCATCACCGACGAGACATAGAAGGTCGAAACAGCTGTATGATGTAGCATCACTTATGAGACATAGAAGGACGAAACAGCTGTATGATGTAACATTACTGACGAGACCTAGGAGGACGAAACAGCTGTATGATGTACCATCACCGACGAGACATAGAAGGTCGAAACAGCTGTATGATGTAGCATCACTTATGAGACATAGAAGGACGAAACAGCTGTATGATGTAACATTACTGACGAGACCTAGGAGGACGAAACAGCTGTATGATGTACCATCACCGACGAGACATAGAAGGTCGAAACAGCTGTATGATGTAGCATCACTTATGAGACATAGAAGGACGAAACAGCTGTATGTTGCGGTTTAATTAATACTTTGGTTTTAGTATATGTAATTCTATATTTATATTTTGCACTACTTTTATGTATAGATAATATGTATATAAGAAAAAATATCTTTTACTTTATGTTTATCTGTGGACTTTTATTTGATCAAAAGCTCAACAACATGGGCTATAGTTGTCACAAGTTGGTGACGTAAAATTACACAAAGACAATAATAACATTACTAATAGTTCTGAACTTTTGGGCTGCAGACTATGGCAACGCATTGCATAATTTATTGACCAAACCATCCACTGTGTGAAATGTAATACAATTGATATATCGCTCACTAGAGGACTTGTAGACAAAACAGGTTCGCTGCTTTTAGTATGTATAGGATTACTACTGAGGACATTCGGTACTCGGCTATGTAGTCTATTTCTGTCAGTAGCTTTTGAGGTACTATTAACATAAGGAAATATTTTGATCTGTTTTAACTTAAACCCTTCTGGGGTTATTACTTGGAAGCATAACTAGATTAGTATAAAAGCATCAGGGAGACATTTGTTAAAACTATCAGATATTCATTGTCAATATCCTTCCTCGTTTTATTTTGCCGGATTTGTTTAATCGCAATGTGTGAACCTTGACATTTTATATGCGTCATTTCTGTACGTACACCCAGTAGTGTTTTTATGTTAGAGAACGCCGTGGCGTCAGTTGAAGTCAACCAGTGGTAATTGTATAAATACGTGGGTGGACACAGTTGAACTCAAAAATCGAACCCTCTCTCTTTACTGAGGCGAAAAATACCATTATACTCATTTAGACAAAGGGTACATGTCTGTATTGTTATTTTGCAAATCGTTTGAAAAAAAGCATGCTGTTTAATTTTTTCTCTATTGTAGTTAACTTTGAATTGTGTTATACAATTCTGTGACCTTTGTACAATCTTTGAGATTATCGTTGATGCTGTTGGTGGACCAACACACACCCACACACCCACACCCACCCACCCACACACACACACACACACACAAACACACACACACACACACCCCACACACACACACACACACCCTCACACACACACACACACACACACACACACACACACACACACACACCCATCGACGACACCAGCCTTGTAAGTAAGTGTATCGCATCAGTGTCCTACATACCCACTATGTGTTAGTGTGCCGGACACTTACAATCATGGCCTACACACCCACTGTGTGTTTGTCTGTCGGACACTTACAATCCTGGCCTACATACCCACTGTGTGTTTGTCTGCCGGACACTTCATGGCCTACATACCCACTGTGTGTTTGTCTGTCGGGCACTTACAATCCTGGCCTACATACCCACTGTGTGTTTGTCTGCCGGACACTTCATGGCCTACATACCCACTGTGTGTTTGTCTGTCGGACACTTACAATCCTGGCCTACATACCAACTGTGTGTTTGTCTGCCGGACACATCAATTGCCTACATACCCACTGTGTGTTTGTGTGCCGGACACTTACAATCCTGCCTACATACCCACTGTGTGTTGGTGTTCCGGATACTTACAATCATGGCCTACATACCCACTGTGTGTTTGTCTGCCGGGCACTTACAATCCTGGCCTACATACCCACTGTGTGTTTGTCTGCCGGACACTTCATGGCCTACATACCCACTGTGTGTTTGTATGCCGGACACTTACAATCCTGGCCTACATACCCAATGTGTGTTTGTCTGCCGGACACTTCATGGCCTACATACCAACTATGTGTTTGTCTGTCGGACACTTACAATCATGGCCTACATACCCACTGTGTGTTTGTCTGCCGGACACTTACAATCATGGCCTATATACCCACTGTGTGTTTGTCTGCCGGACACTTACAATCATGGCCTATATACCCACTGTGTGTTTGTCTGCCGGACACTTAATGGTCTACATATCCACTGTGTGTTTGTCTGCCGGACACTTACAATAATGGCCTACATACCCACTGTGAGTTTGTCTGCCGGACACATCAATGTCCTACATACCCACTGTGTGTTTGTCTGCCGGACACTACATGGCCTACATACCCACTGTGTGTTTGTCTGCCGGACACTACATGGCCTACATACCCACTGTGTGTTGGTGTGCCGGACACATCAATGTCCTACATACCCACTGTGTGTTTGTCTGCCGGACACTACATGGCCTACATACCCACTGTGTGTTTGTCTGCCGGACACTACATGGCCTACATACCCACTGTGTGTTGGTGTGCCGGACACTTACAATCATGGCCTACATACCCACTGTGTGTTGGTGTGCCGGATACTTACAATCATGGCCTACATACCCACTGTGTGTTGGTGTGCAGGACACTTACAATCATGGCCTACATACCCACTGTGTGTTTGTCTGTCGGACACTTACAATCATGGCCTACATACCCACTGTGTGTTTGTCTGCCGGACACTTGCAATCATGGCCTACATACATAGAAATTACTATCAGTTAGGTGTTCTGCAATGTACCCTGAGCGTCACATGTGGCGAATTCTAGATAATTCATATCAAAGTCCGTGAAAGTACTAACTCTTTAAAAAAAACAGTCCCCACGGTATGAATTGTTTGTGGAGACATTTTACGGTCCACCATGATTTTATGTACTGTCCTTTAAAAAATGACTAAAGTAACCACACGGAACGCTTTGGTAACGTCAGATATGATGACTTACACATTCTGTGTTATTTTCACGATTCTCATTTTTACAACCTTACATCACTTGGATTTCGCCTAGATTAACATGGCGGGTTTCATTTCTGATGTGACTCTCTCGGTATGCCTAGTCTTATCGTCCATGTTTTGTTCGAATATCACTATTAAAAAATGTTCAGTTTATCTTTGATCTTCGTTTCTTCTATTTGAATTCTAATTTCGATTTGAATTTAACTTGACACATAAAACTAACATCATAACAGTCAAATGTTGTGTTATTTATTGAAAAGTAGAAAGAACTTACACCCATCCACAAGTATTACATGGCGTTTCCCAATTGCTGGAGTCAGGATGTGAGAATGGGGAAGAGGGGCAAGGGAGCTCAATATTGGTGTGCACCAGTTTGTTTATTATGGGATGTACAGTTTGTTTATTTTGGGATGTACACAGTTTGTTTATTATGGGATGTACACAGTTTGTTTATTATGGGATGTACACAGTTTGTTTATTATGGGATGTACACAATTTGTTTATTATGGGATGTTCACAATTTGTTTATTATGGGATGTACACAGTTTGTTTATTATGGGATGTACACAGTTTGTTTATTATGGGATGTTCACAATTTGTTTATTATGGGATGTACACAATTTGTTTATTATGGGATGTACACAATTTGTTTATTATGGGATGTTCACAATTTGTTTATTATGGGATGTACACAGTTTGTTTATTATGGGATGTACACAGTTTGTTTATGTTTCCTAAGAAAAGTATTATTATACTGCTTGAATGTTGTTTGTTCGACATTTGAGAGAGGTTTTTTTTATAAATTAAATCGATTTTACCCGATAATATTTTCATCGGTCATGCGATGCATCAAAACATTAATCTCCATTACAGCCGATAAACAAATATTGGGTTTCCACGAGTGGATTTTTTTTTCTCTTTAAATCGGATTAGTTTACTGGTACACAAAGTCAACATTTCGATCCAAATCATTGATATACCGATTTCAGTCTTTTGACTCTTTCAGAAGTTGAAATTAATCTTAAACCTCACATTTAAGATTTCTAGGCTGTGTGGATATCAGATGGTATGCTACAGGTATAGGGACATTATAACGGTGAAGTCGTTGACGTGATGTGATGAATCATGTTAACTGAAGATATTAAAAGTGTGGCCAAGTTATAGTCTAAGCCAGCTTACAAATGTTAATTAACAATGTAACGTGAATATAGGAATAGTAACATGCCTTATATGGTAATTATCACTTAAGTTCATACATTGTAGTACAGAGTGTCATCATATTATAACTGGTTCCCAGAGACTGGCCTTTTTTGTTGTTGTTTTTTTTGGGTTTTTTTGTTTGTTTTGTTTTTTTGGTTTTTGTTTATTTTTATTCTACATATATGGTTCTATGGTGAAATTGATATTGAAATCGCCAAAGACATGATAAATGGAAATCTATTAGATACGTTCCACAACTCTAATGTGAAATAGAATCTTGTAAAGGATCCTATGAAACACATGAAATGGCTGTGAAATTCCATCAACTTTATTAATGTTCTTGTCCTTCTTTTCACCAATGATAAAGCCTCGATTCGGATGATGTCGAGACGAGGAAATGAAAAATCCAAACAACAAAATCTGTGGTAAATTCAGTATCATTCATGACTATTCACAGCTCACCTATAGTTAAGTACACCAAACTAATCCCAAAGTTTGCATATAAGATGAAAGGTTGTCATTATCGCCATTTTGAATTTGACATGTACAGACATGAAGTAGTTTGTCTCTAACTGTTAGACCAGAGGCAGTCTTAAGACATTTGGAATATATTGTAAATGCCATTATTTTTGAGAAATTCTATTTTTGCCTTTAAAAAAGGAAGAAAAATATCCAGGTTTATAATCTCTTTTAAAAATGCATAATTTTTGAAAACCCGAAAAGTAAGAACTGCCACAAATATAGCCTTGATATTTTTAGGCCTTTAGCGTCACATTCTGATCTGCCAGAGTTACTTCCCTTCCTTTCACTCTATTAGATGGTAGAACGCGTTAACAACTATGACGAGTCTTACAAGGACAAGACAACTGTATGTTGCAGTTTTATCTCAGGAATATATCTTATTAATATGATATTGAAAGCTGTCATTCACTTGTGAAAAACATCATGTCATTCATTAAGTGACAAAGTCTAACACTGATTATATACGGCGTGTAGAGAGTCCATTTTTCGATTTTTTTCATGTGAATAATTTTATTTTATATAAACAGAATACATGACAAATCTGGCTGCACACTCAGATTCTAATCAGGTCTATTACAGTAAAAACCAGTTGTTATGTAATCTCGAGAGGGTATTGTTCCTTCTGTTCGGCGGATACATACTGTCAACCATTGAAAGTGTTTTCCGATACTTCAACATTTAAGTGTTTCTTCAGTTTCTTTCTATTTTTCTTGTTCTTGTTCTTCTTCTTACGGATTAAACGTCCCCGCGATAGACAAGGTCATATGCTTAGATGATAGATAGCACATGTTCATAAAATTGATGTTGTGCAACCTAAGATTCTTAACTTGACATATACGTGTTTATAAAAGAACACGATATCATGTAAATAAAGAAAACAAGACGTTAAATCGTGAAAATAAGGATTTTATGTAATGAAAATACGTGATAATGAAGAACTAGTATTGAAAATACTGACCCGATATTGAAATCATGACTTGATAATGAAGAACTAGTATTGAAAATACTGACCCGATATTGAAATCATGACTTGATAATGAAGAACTAGTATTGAAAATACTGACCCGATATTGACATCATGACGTGATAATGAAGAACTAGTATTGAAAATACTGACCCGATATTGAAATCATGACGTGATATTGAAAAATTAGTATTGAAAATCTTACGTCATAGTATACTTTAACAAACTTGGTTATGGTGATAATACCATGTTTTGGCATAATATTGAGGATGTCACATTAATTTGTGATATACCAGACCTGACATGGCAGATATGAGGTCATGGTTTTAGCATTTAAATTGGATGAGTCCATCGTTCACCTCTCAAACTATAACATATTTTATCCCTGGCTTAGTACACACGGGAAAAGTTTGAATTTCACATGATTAAACAAAGACAAAGTCAAACAATCTTAATTCAAGGTCCAAATCAATGAAACAAATACAAAATATCAAGAAAATAAAGATTTACTCAGAACATGCACAAGGACAATAACGTGTTTTGGAAAAAAATTAAACCATTTAAGTGTCGTCTGCTTCTTCGACGAAACCTGTAGCACTAATAGATATATAAATTTAAAAAGTCGAGTTTTTTTTTTTCTCAACCGAGACTCGATTTAAGTTGTTCGAACCCTTACCTTCATCTTAGATTACATACAATCATTTAAGATCGTATATATTCTAACATGGATAATATAGACATGCTGAGGTCAAGGGTCAACATTACGCAAGACGTTAGCTCACCCTTGGTGATATCTCCACTTCCGGATGGGAAAAAAGTCATACGGGAGGCAAAACGAATTATCGGACTGTGGAATATTTTAAAGTACGTGCTGAGGTGAACATACATCACATTTATCATATCAACGTCCTATGAAATAACCGTGACTTAAGCGTTAGTCATATCCGTTTGTAATTGCGCATGCGCTTATATAGTAGCCGTTAACCGCACAGTCAAGAGAAGCAGGACATGGACTTTGTCCTGTGGCATAGAGGAAGTTTCCTTATCTGTCTGACTTTTGTAGGTCGCCGAGTCATAACATAAATCCGTCCAGTTGTTTTACATATGGATGTACTCACAAATAAATTGTGGACATTATTCATGCACCTGTGAAGGGCGTGTTTAACTTTCTGATATCGTACGTTTTATAACATAAATTGTCATAGTAAAATTATGATTTTTACTTGAAAAATCCAGATATTGATATTAATACTTAGTTATCTTTATTATCTATGTTTCTATTTATTTTGTTTTATTTATTTTTAACTAAAATGTCCCATTATGTGACGTCATCGAAACGTGATTTATTTATGACGTCACAATAGTGTTATAGTGTGTCTTAGGATATTTTTAATATGGTCTTATGACATAACAGTAAACCAGTTACGTGATATAAACTAACAAGGGATTTTCACATTAAAGAAAATAAAACTGTGATTAAGATGATGGTATATATAATAACCAAGGGACTTTGATAAGGCAATTAATAGCACAAATACCTTAAATAAGTGCGGTTTAGGAAGAAAGTTGTAGATTCCGGTAACGTTATAATCACCAAGGTAACATTGCGTATCGTCGCCGGGACCATATTAGCGAGAGGACCAGATGAGTGATACAGTTTGGGCCGTCACATCCGGCTACAGTTTTTCTTACAGTTTTACCATACATATTTACATACAGATTTACCTACAAATTTACCTTAGTTTTACCTACAAATTTACCTGCGAGAACAGCGGGTTCTATATGTCGTCTGTCCTTGTTTTCTCGCGAGAACAGCGCATTCTATAAGGTATCTGTCCTTGTTTTTTCGAGAGAACAGCGGGTTCTATACTGTCCCTGTTTTCTTGCGAGAACAGCGGGTTCTATATGTTGTCTGTCCTTGTTTTCTCGCGAGAACAGCGGATTCTATAAGGTATCTGTCCTTGTTTTTTCGAGAGAACAGCGGGTTCTATACTGTCCTTGTTTTCTCGCAAGAACATCGGGTTCTATAAGGCGTCTGTCCGTGTTTTCTCGCGAGAACAGCGGGTTCTATATGTCGTCTGTCCCTATTTTCTATCCGAATGACTTTATCTCAACAATGTAAAAATAAACAAGTGTCAAACGACTTAGACAACAAAAATTAAAGTTACTAAAATACAAGAATACTGAAAATGCTAATTTTCATCTGGACGATTCCAAATTATTCTGGACGATTCCACATTATTCTGGATGATTCCAAATTATTTTGGACGATTCCACATTATTCTGGACGATTCCACATCATTCTGGACGATTCCACATTATTCTGGACGATTCCACATCATTCTGGACGATTCCACATGATTCTAGACGATTCCACATCATTCTGAACGATTCCACATTATTCTGGATGATTCCACATTATTCTGGACGATTCCACATTATTACAAATTTATGCTGAAATATAATCATGGGTTTGACATTTATGTCCGGACCACGGACGATTCTAATTCTACAATAAGACGCCACTAAAATTGCCCAGAATTTAAAACATTCAGTTTGGATCTTTTATGGAAACATCGTAATACAACTAGCCTCTTGACCAATTGAAATCCTGAAAACAGTGTTCCAGAGTAAGATATTAACAAGTGTTACACTTAGACTCTTTAAACGTGTAAGGAGAAAAGACCAAGAGTTCCAAAAGATGTCTTTAAAAGTCGTCGACAAAATTCGCCCATTACAGGACCCAGTTACACAGGATATATATCTGACCCAGTGACACGGCCTGAGGTTACCTGACACAGCTGTCAACCCTGCCCTTCGATAAGACTTTTTGTTAAGTAAGATTACACCTTGCTTGCCATTCAAAGACTGAATCTGATCAATGTGTTGTACGTCTACTGTTGGTGTTTTCAAATATTGATGTTAAATCATAACGATATATAAGTATGTACATATATTTATGTGTCACTTCGATAATTAAAAAATATTTTATCAAATTATGACTTTTTAAAGAAATATCGCAATTTCCATAACAAAATTAATATTTTTCCAAACCGAATTTGTCTCGCTTATATGATAAGATAATATTGGTAGCATCATCTCCATGTTGTCGTATTTAGCGTTATATAGACAAGACCTGACTTAGTTTCGTGTAGAAGTCTTGTTCACGAAACCCACTAGCACTGTAACTCGTGTTAATTTGTTTATGTTTGTCGTGTCGTAGATATATACTGATTCGTGGATGAAGAGTAACCATGGGTTTAACGAAAATATAACCAACACAAAAATTAGATATTTTACAGTTATTCAAATAGACAAGTTTTGAGAGTCATATTACCTACATCATCTTTGGAATACACACACACACACACACACACACAAAGAATGAATTCGTATCGTTAATGTGATATCTTTGTAAACAAGAACGCCCTTTGTGTGGACTTTTGAAATGTGTTGTTTATATAAGGAGTCTGGCCTGGTACGGCCACATAACAATGAAATCACTTTTGACCACCACATCCGACAAAAACAAAGGCCAACATTGAGCGTGTACTACTGATAAGACACGCGAATAAATGTGGTTGTCGTGACCATAACAGGCCCTCAAAACCTTTCTGTACTCGTACCTAACAGACCTATTGACAGAATTTTTCACGTGTGTATATTTTGCAAGTATGGAGTCAAAAAAATCTATAGATGAATATTACATTATGAATATTATTTATAAAGAATTTATATATTTATACACGTATAATTTTTTCCCATTAAATGTCATCCAGGAATCATAAGGTCACTACGGTAGCAGAATTATGAAAATGTATGTAATTTATATTCAATTATATTGTATGTATATGGTACAGTGGTACGCCTGGCTCAGTGATTCCTTATCCATAAACCAACTGATTCAGATTTACATTTTCATAGAAAAAAATTGAATTTTTTATTTATTTTACAACAATTGTAAAACAAGTTTCTTCAGCTTATGTGATGAGGATTTTACTGTGGAAGGAAACCGGAGTACCTGGACAAAACCCACGTGGTCGGTCACGTGATCCTTTTCCTTTTCTTATCCGTGCCGGGAATCGAACCTCGGACGACGATGTGAAAGACTACCACTGCGCCACTCGACCACCCTACATTTCAATTTGAAAACTGAAAAATTATATATGATTTATTATATTAATCGCTGTTGTTGGCCCGGGTGGAGGAACCCGGAATACCCAGGGAAAACCCACGAGGTCGGAAAGGTGACTCCATACCTTTTTACGTGGTAAATAAACTGTACAAACTAGAACCAAGTCATCGTTCGTGATCGTAAGTAAAACTTAAACACTCGTCGTATTATCATGTGTAATCACATGGACAGCTAGACTTTCTCTCAACACTGACATTCGCTCTATTTCACAACACTTATTACATTGTCGTGTGGCGCGGTACACCACAGATGTGGCACTGTGTGAAATATTGAAATGCTGGAAGAGTAATTAGGGAACACCGCTTCTGTTATGATTAATTAGTTTTCTGAAATTTTAGAATCTCGTTGCAGGATATCACCAGGGTAACAAGATTAAGGTGATACCTGAACCAAGTCACATTATTTACATTTAGAACTAACCCAAACTATGACTTTTGAGTTTTCGCGGAAATAATTTGAACAGAAAAAAGTCATGACATTGGGTGAGGAAACGACTGGCCATATTTTATGATTTAATCGATCAAAGAGAAGTTTTAAAAACCAACTTCTTCTCAAAAACCATGAAATCTAAATTCATGGATCTGAGACAATACATGTACTTATTTAACTCGAGTATCATGGGGAAAACTGATTTGTTTGTAATGGACTTACCACGATCTATAAAGCTTAAATAGTTTGTACTTTGAAGGATCAGAGAAACTAAAATTTCTTAAAAGCAGTAAATGTGATGACAATGTATTAGAACTAGAAAGATTTTTCCTCCAACGTCACTAAATACAGAATGATAGAGGTGCATTTGGCTGTTTCCACTATCTAGGATTCATCACTGATACCAATGACTTCGGTTTTAGAGACCTAGGAGGCGGCTCTGATAATCAAAACTGATCCGAAAAAAAGACAAAATCTAGGCACAGAGGTGCATTAGCCCTATAATTAAAGAAATATCTTAAAGCATCGAGCACATGGGTATATTCAGAAGCGTAAAAATGTTCGAATGGATGAAAACGTAGCATGCATATTATAGCAAGCTTGTCAGTTTTCTCCTCGAATCCTAAAGATGTCAGACAACGATTGCTTCTTTACATTGAAGACATCTGGCATTGTTATTAACACGTTAGAGAAAAATGGAAAATTAATTACATTTTTGTCATTCACGGATAACTTGAAACCTCTTGGGGAGTAATAACATTTAAAAAGATGAAAATAAAAAAATAGAAATCTGTTATACAATGGTTTTATAACGCTCCTGCTGTGACTGTATCTAGAACGGTGTTAATTCTACTGTCTCCTGTAGCTAAAAAGCCAACTAATAGATGTTATGTTTACAGTATCAATAGTGAGCATTTCTTAATTTTCTACCGTTAGATATAGGTAAGCCTCGACCACAGCCACATCACCTGGTCAGCTCGTGTCGATCACCTATATGAGACGGCGTCAACAGCTGGTGTGATGGAATCAACTTTATTTGTTTTTGGCATTGTAAATGATCACAGACCTCAAGAGAGGGTGAAAAACAAGCAGTTTGATTCACAGGCATAGGTGTCACATGTATAGATGACAGCTGCGGACGTGTGACATCGGGTAAGCGGGGTTACTTGTGGGAGGAGTATTCTGTGTGATAACAGGGGAAACATCTCTAATTGTTGATGGAGGTACATGTAGGAGGGAGGACCTTTCATTCTCAATTAATTGGTTTTGATCTTCCACATACTTACTGGTTCTGATAGAGATTTCACTTCTCAACCCTTCATCAGATCTGTTACCTTTACTAATCTCCAGTTCCTCAAACAGAACTCTGTGCCTGGCTTGTGCCTCATCAAACTCGCGTTGGGCTGTAAGCAAAGATCTGTCAACCTGAAGGGCAGCCTGTCGTCTTATCAGATCTGCCTCTGTCTGTGCTGATTTTAACCTGACCCTCGCAGCCTCCATATCCGCTTTCTGTTCAATATACAATGTGTTTGATCGTGTTGACCCCGATCCGTGAGTTGAGCTACATTTCAACATCTGATGTGCTTCTAACAAATTAGAGGACTTATTATCTTGGTCGGGAGCAAATCCTTCTGGAATAGTGGCGAGTTGAGCACTAATGTTCATTTTTAACATCATATACTTGTCATGAACACTACTGAATATTAATCTCTGAGATGAAAGTTCATTGTCACTTTCTGGTGAACGGTTGCGAGAGAGATAACTCATAAATTCAGATGTAGCGTTCCGATAACTGTCATATTTAGCCTCAAAATGTTTTTGGTAGAGTTCAAGTTCACTTCGTGATATATTTGAGAGATCACATGATTGTTGAAATATTGCATCTAAGGCTTTGCGTCTATGTAGGATACGCCTTTGATGTCTCTCGACAAAGGCTTCATGAAGGTCATTTCCCTTAGTGGATTTGGCACGGGGCCTTGATGAAGACATCTTGGATAAGGGATTATCGTTTTTTCACTGTGATGGAATCAACTTTATGTGTTTTTGGCATTGTAAATGATCACAGACCTCAAGAGAGGGTGAAAAATTGCAAAATACAGAATAATACAATGTGTCAAAAATTTAGGAGTAAATATAAAATGTGCAGCTTGGAATTTAACATTTTATACTAATCACACTAATCACATCTATTAACTTGGAGTGGTTTCATATACATGCATATAAATATACTATGTAACCCCGTTACCGTAATCGGGGGCAAATAAATTTAGCATCTATGTCAAACTAATCTAAATTGTTAAACTAAATCCACTATTTGGAATTACACTTTGTTGAAAGAAACGAAATTATGATTAAATTTTCCAAGCATGTTATAAAAAATAAACGAGCAGTGTATGACGGACATACCGAATGGATTTGACCGGAAGATCTATTTTTAAATCTAGGCATCAATTATCACATTACAGTGTATTACTAATAAATTGAATTAAACTGGAATCAAATATTTGAGTATAAACTGATATCAGATAGGAATGATACAATAAACTTACACGATAGTTGCCTTAAGATATTTTGATTATCATGAAGCATGCACGGTGCAACTATTTAACAAAAGAGTGGTAAAAAGGGAGATAACTCTTAATACAAACTGAAAGGGAAGGTAGCAAGACAGCACAGCTAGTTTGAGAAAAATATTATGAAAGACGACTCGGTTTTATTATTATCATTACTGCAATCTTAACGGCCCGTCAACATATAAAAGGTCATTAGGGTCATCAACCGGTGTAGGATTGAGCATTGACAATATGATGCATTGAACTTTTGTATTGAAAAAAAAAATCGGTGTAATGGTTGGTTTCAAACTCTCGACTATAAAAGAACCTCCCATCGCATCCTTTATAAAAAAGAGTTCGGCACATAACGTCTAAAAAGTGTACAAAATCAAATGCACTCGTAAATGTCATTTGCCAATGCCAGGACTCGTAACAAGACCTTCCATGACAATACTTACTACAGATATTTTGAAAATTATAGATCGCTCAGATGAATTGTTTGTTTGTTTTTTTGTTTGTTTCAGACCCATCCAACATCCATTGTCGTCTAAGACTGTTTCCACGGACGATTTGGCTACTAATAGACACTTTGATAGTGTCATCGCACTGAAATGTCTCCACTTGAACACCGTCACATGACATCCCACGTGGTAAAATTATACTGAGTACAGAGACACTTTTCAGAGTTCCATCACACAGTAGAATGACACCCCCAAACACACACACATACTCAATTCGGTTATTGTATGCTCTATGCTAACTACAGGTACACTTTTATAGTGTCATCACACTGAAATGACGCTACTTTGATACGGTAGCATGTCACTCCACCTGGATACGATATACTCGCATTCAATGCAGACCGCCCAACAAGGAACATAAAGTATCATTTTTATAACTTTGATATATCAAAGCCTGGTGACAGAACCGATGCCCTTCTTTAACTGAGCGGACACTGAACAAAAGTGCTGTAGAATCAACACGGGAAAACGTCCTCAGGAAAGAGAGAAAACACAGATTTTAAGTTTATTCACATCTTTTGATTCTTACGTTCTACCCACATGGATATTAAAAACATAACATAAACAAACTGATCTGTCAGCTGACATTACAAAGCAATGCTCTAAATAACAAACGGGTGTTTAAAATAGGAACCAATTGTCGGCATTGAGAATTACGTCTGTTGACGAGTATTATCAAGATAAACCGGTCTTCAGTGACATGGTTATTTAACGATGCCTGAGAAACTATCGAAAATATAACCCTGTCAGAAGAGTTGCAGGCTACTGATAAGGTCGTAGGTCCACACTCCTCAGACGGTGTGTTCCTGTGATGTCCTTGAACAGGACATATTAACCTTTTTCCTGTCTGCCTTACTTGTGTGGAGTTCAACGTGGTCTCGTTTTGGTTTTACAGTTTCTGCGTTGTTGAATTCAAATGGTAATATGAGTCTATAAAGATAGTGGCTATCCGAAGAGTGTGGAGTCTGAGATCTATTCACACACTTCTTATATTTAAATAAAATTGACTTCATAAATACCTGTTATTGTCACATCGTGACCCTGAACCATTTTGGTTGTTTAACAGAGGTGAATTAAAGATTTAAAACATCACCTCAAAACGACCTAGAAAGTAGGTCAATGTGTTTCCTTCAGCTACTAAACTAAACAAACTATACTTATCAAACAGTATTACCTTAGGTTTTCATAATAAATGTTTGAAAGAAACTACATGACCTTGAAAGTGGTTCGTTCAAGGACATTACAAATGACAAGTGAACAGCACATTTTAACACAATTTATAATTAGATGCATTAGCACAATATCATGAATAAAACCACATCTTACAAATGTTTCGTCAGTGATGCAAAATACCTTTGTAACCTAGGAGGTGACTGAGGAAAATCCAAATTGATTAAAAACAATGTCAACATGTAGATGGGGTTAATGGCGTTCAGCGATGTCATTAATCTAGTAATGTTTATGTCTGATAACTTTTAAACAGCGGCAAATGCTTGTTTATATTCTGTAACCGTGCTACAATTCGAATGAATAAAAATCATTTTATGAAATTTAATTTATCTCAGAAAGCAACTTTACAAATATCACGACACTAAAACTTGTGGTTATTGGAAAGAAATCGTTTGAGGATATCCATGTACTGTATCTTTCCGATCTTGAACGTAGGTGAAGGTCATCAATTTTAAACAAACGAGAAAGCTCTCTATCAAAGCGTATTATTATCATAGTTACACTCTGACTGAGGGTAGGCCTTCGGGAAGATCGACTTAATCGTGTTAATGAAAATAAAGTTTAAATTTAATATCAACGATTTCGAGAAACGTGCCTGGGGATCTTACCATTGTCCTGGTATAATTTCCTCTCATTATGTTTCTATTGCTAGTTTACTAAAAAAGCTGGCGGGTGATAGAGGCGACAATAAATAAGTATTCGTGGAAACGGATAAAATGCCGGATTAATTTTTACAAAAACCCCTGGGAGGAGGATATGGACGGTAAGATAATATGTGGGCTTTCAATTGCGCGGGTTTGAAAGTGGCAGTGAATCATTGATATTTTAAACGATCCTTAGGGTAATTCACTGTGCTCTTGAACCGTGCACCGTGACGTAAGATTGTGTGTGTGAAACAACAGAAAACGTTTATAATATCAAATGTCACTGTTCTCATTATAGAAATACTCTTCTAATGAGGGTAAAGTTTAATCTGAAGGCAATATACTGAATTGCTGTTTTTATTTAAGATGTTAAAATGACATCAGATCAGCACAAATTGCGAAATTGTTGCATTAAATGATTTTCAGAAAATAAAAGATTGCACAATTACAGTTAAAATTTTACACTAGCGGATATTAAATTAAGGATCGAATTCAGCGTATGGTGTGAAATAAAGGTTAGATAAATCTATTAACGTAAAAGATCTCAAATATTGGTTCATATCCTATCGTAATGGTACTTTATAACACCAATCAAGTAACATTTTACCTACAGCTATTCTGGTAACCACAAACGTTCAGTTAAGATCAGCTAAGCTTTTCTTTATCTAGCAAGTCGCCGCCTTCACAGGGTGATGTCGTCACCCGCGACAAATAAGGAAGTTCCAACAAAAATAGTCGCACTAATTTGATAAGACGTTTTCCCTAGGTGGCGCTAGATGTCGCTCGTAAGCTAACCGCTCCCGATGTTTTACGAGATGACGCGAGATATCGCTGTTCATGTTAACATGACCACATCTCATGGGCATTGACAATTTACGTGGAAACTAAATCGGTATCCTGTATGCGTACATTTTGAAATTTATTTGGAAATATGCAAAGCTTGCATCTGTATACAAAATCCGGTCAAATAGAAGATATCGGTAGAATCCCCTTGAGCTGTCATTGATCTTATGTGAACTGCACAGCGTGTAGGCTAACGTTAAAGATATTGAGCAGTCATGTGATCGTTATAATAGCACATTCAAGGGAGAAAGACCATTCGTTCTCCGGAAATAGACTTGTATCAGTTTGCATAGTCAGCAAAATGTGTTACTTACTTATTCAAACTAATATCGTATCGCTATTCAAAAATATTGATTACATTACTAATAAAATCAAACTGTTTGGTCGATGATGAGTTTAACGTCCCTTGAACAGCAATTTTGATGCGGGAGCTGGTGGTTATTTCAATGAATGACATATGGGAGGCCCGACGCAAAACGTCCAGACGTATTAGGGTGAAGTGTCTTTATCAAAGAACACAACCAAGTCAGCACAGACTGATATGTTTCTCAGTTTCCAGAAAAACGCAAACAGGTATAAAAAATATTTTAAAGAATATCACTGATTTGAATATTAGAGAATTCCTTATCAATAAGTGATATAATTATATAGCTATATTAAATACTTCATGCACACGGACTTAGTGATATAACATTGATATAACATTGATATCACATTGATATAATATTGATATCACATTGATATAATATTGATAAAATATTAATATAACATTGATATAACCATTGATAAAATATTGATATAACATTGATATAACATTGATATCACATTGATATAACATTGATATAACATTGATATAACATTGATAATAACATTGATATAACATTGATATAACATTGACATGACCATTGATATAACCATTAATATAACATTGATATAACATTGATATAACCATTGATATAACCATTGATATAACATTGATATAACATTGATATAACATTGATATAACATTGAAATAAAAATGATATAACAATGATAAAACAATGTAACAACATTTATATAACATTGATATAACAATTGATATAACATTGATATCACATTGATATAACCATTGATATAACATTGATATAACCATTGATACAACATTGATATAACATTGATATAACATTGATATAACCATTGATACAACATTGATATAACATTAATATAACCATTGATATAACATTGATATAACATTGATATAATATTGATATCACATTGATATAACATAGATATAACATTGATACAGCATTGATATAACATTGATATAACATTGATATAACATTGATATAATATTGATATAACAATGATATAACAATGATACAACATTGATATAACATTGATATAACATTGATATAACATTGATATAACATTGATATAAAATTGATATAACAATGATATAACAATGATACAACATTGATATAACATTGATATAACCATTGATATAACATTGATATAACATAGATATAACATTGATACAGCATTGATATAACATTGATATAACATTGATATAACATTGATGTAATATTGATATCACATTGATATAACATAGATATAACCATTGATATAACATTGATATAATATTGATATCACATTGATATAACATTGATATAACCATTGATACAACATTGATATAACCATTGATATAACATTGATATAACATTAATATAACCATTGATATAACATTGATATAACATTGATATAATATTGATATCACATTGATATAACATAGATATAACATTGATACAGCATTGATATAACATTGATATAACATTGATATAACATTGATATAATATTGATATAACATATAACAATGATACAACATTGATATAACATTGATATAACCATTGATATAACATTGATATAACATTGATATATCATTGATATAACATTGATATAACATTGATATAACCATTGATATAACATTGATATAACATTGATATATCATTGATATAACATTGATATAACATTGATATAACATTGATATAACATTGATATAACCATTGATATAACATTGATATAACATTGATATAACAATGATATAACATTGATATAACATTGATATAACATTGATATATCATTGATATAACATTGATATAACATTGATATAACATTGATATAACATTGATATAACATTGATATATCATTGATATAACATTGATATAACATTGATATAACATTGATATAACATTGATATAACATTGATATAACAATGATATAACATTGATATAACATTGATATAACCATTGATATAACATTGATATAACATTATATATATAACATTGATATAACATTGATATAACATTGATATAACATTGATATATCATTGATATAACATTGATATAACATTGATATAACATTGATATAACCATTGATATAACATTGATATAACATTGATATAACAATGATATAACATTGATATAACATTGATATAACCATTGATATAACATTGATATAACATTGATATAACATTGATATATCATTGATATAACATTGATATAACATTGATATAACATTGATATATCATTGATATAACATTGATATAACATTGATATAACCATTGATATAACATTGATATAACAATATATAACATTGATATAACATTGATATAACATTGATATATCATTGATATAACATTGATATAACATTGATATAACCATTGATATAACATTGATATAACAATGATATAACATTGATATAACATTGATATAACATTGATATATCATTGATATAACATTGATATAACATTGATATAACCATTGATATAACATTGATATAACATTGATATAACATTGATATAACATTGATATAACATTGATATAACATTGATATATCATTGATATAACATTGATATAACATTGATATAACCATTGATATAACATTGATATAACAATGATATAACATTGATATAACATTGATATAACATTGATATAACATTGATATAACAATGATATAACATTGATATAACCATTGATATAACATTGATATAACATTGATATATCATTGATATAACATTGATATAACATTGATATAACCATTGATATAACATTGATATAACATTGATATAACATTGATATAACATTGATATAACAATGATATAACATTGATATAACAATGATATAACATTGATATAACATTGATATATCATTGATATAACATTGATATAACATTGATATAACAATGATATAACATTGATATAACAATGATATAACATTGATATAACATTGATATAACAATGATATAACATTGATATAACAATGATATAACATTGATATAACATTGATATAACAATGATATAACATTGATATAACAATGATATAACATTGATATAACATTGATATATCATTGATATAACATTGATATAACCATTGATATAACCATTGATATAACCATTGATATAACATTGATATAACCATTGATATAACAATGATATAACAATGATACAACATTGATATAACATTGATATAACATTGATGTAACAATGATATAACATTGATATAACAATGATATAACATTGATATAACATTGATATATCATTGATATAACATTGATATAACCATTGATATAACCATTGATATAACATTGATATAACCATTGATATAACATTGATATATCATTGATATAACATTGATATAACCATTGATATAACATTGATATAACCATTGATATAACATTGATATAACCATTGATATAACATTGATATAACATTGATATAACATTGATATAACCATTGATATAACATTGATATAACATTGATATAACATTGATATAACCATTGATATAACATTGATATAACATTGATACAACATTGATATAACATTGATATAACATTGATATAACCATTGATATAACCATTGATATAACCATTGATATAACATTGATATAACATTGATATAACATTGATATAACCATTGATATAACATTGATATAACATTGATATAACATTGATATAACCATTGATATAACATTGATATAACATTGATATAACATTGATATAACATTGATATATCATTGATATAACATTGATATAACCATTGATATAACATTGATATAACCATTGATATAACATTGATATAACATTGATATAACATTGATATAACATTGATATAACATTGATATATCATTGATATAACATTGATATAACCATTGATATAACATTGATATAACATTGATATAACCATTGATATAACATTGATATAACATTGATATAACATTGATATAACCATTGATATAACATTGATATAACATTGATATAACATTGATATAACATTGATATAACATTGATATATCATTGATATAACATGATATAACCATTGATATAACATTGATATAACATTGATATAACCATTGATATAACATTGATATAACATTGATATAACATTGATATAACATTGATATATCATTGATATAACATTGATATAACCATTGATATAACATTGATATAACATTGATATAACCATTGATATAACATTGATATAACATTGATATAACCATTGATATAACATTGATATAACATTGATATAACATTGATATAACATTGATATATCATTGATATAACATTGATATAACCATTTATATAACATTGATATAACATTGATATAACCATTGATATAACATTGATATAACCATTGATATAACATTGATATAACATTGATATAACCATTGATATAACATTGATATAACATTGATATAACATTGATATATCATTGATATAACATTGATATAACCATTGATATAACATTGATATAACCATTGATATAACATTGATATAACATTGATATAACCATTGATATAACATTGATATAACATTGATATAACATTGATATAACCATTGATATAACATTGATATAACATTGATATAACATTGATATATCATTGATATAACATTGATATAACCATTGATATAACATTGATATAACCATTGATATAACATTGATATAACCATTGATATAACATTGATATAACATTGATATAACATTGATATAACCATTGATATAACATTGATATAACCATTGATATAACATTGATATAACATTGATGTATAAACATTGATGAATATTTGTATTACTGAACAGAATGATCTCTCTGAATACAAAGGAGGCGACTAATGGTTTCCCTTTAGAAGCTTTGTGTTCTGTCTTCTCCTTAATGATAAGTATTTAAATTCAATGAAAAGATCAACAGTCTCGATGTCAGGTTTTTTTCCTTTCCTATCCATCTACTCGTCCTTTGTAGATTTTTTCTCTCAGTCGAACCCTCGTTACACAATCATTATAATACATTGATTTACACAATTAGGTGATTCACCGAATTATTTTTCACTCAAGTATTTTCCTGGTTCAAAATATGAAACTAGTTCAGATAATTAAGAAAATCAGTGCGCTATGATTTTAAGGAAAAATGTAGTAATTGGTGATTATCTGTTATTTATGTTGATGGAATTAAGTGTAATAATACACCAGATGACAGACATATGAAGGGCACAGAATGATTCATATCTAGTATATATGAACATCTGACGAAATTCTGGAGGATAATGGCGGACCTGACAGCTATCACAGGCGGAACTAAATCACGATAAAAAATATTCACTGTCAACTGATTAATTAATTCTTAATGTGAACAACCAATGGAATAAAGAAACTTTACAGGGAAAAAGAGTTCCAAGCTTCAGTTTAATGAAATTGTCATTGGCGCCACATCGTTTCGGAGCTTTGTACAATGCTTGATAAGTGATCTTAGTATGAAAAAAACATCTTGTTTAAGGTATCTCAGGAAATTTGTTCTGTATGAAGTAGTATGTCTTATTGGTGTACCGTGTGCACACCCGATCAAGAGACATACTTTGCACTTTTAAACAGGCGCTTAGATCAAACTCGCTATACATTACCTATATATACCATTATATGTTTGTTACCATTGTATAATTTTTTACAACAGATGACGTTCCTGAATTGTGTAACTTGTGTCAAATGAAATATTATAAACTAAACTACATATACATTCAAAGTAGATACATGCAGACACCGTGTCGAAAACGGTTGGGTTGGTAAAATAAAAAATGATCAAACAGACATGACCTTCTAAACACATCCAGGCAGGTCAGTTGTATCGACACTATGAGAACATTTCGGCCATGATCGACACTATGAGAACATTTCGGACATGATCGACACTATGAGAACATTTCGGCCAGGATCGAGCGAGTAACACAAATGAGTCGTGTAATCTACCGAGCGAGTAACACATATGAGTCGTGTAATCTACCGAGCGAGTAACATAAGTGAGTCGTGTAATCTACCGAGCTAGTAACACATATGAGTCGTGTAATATACCGATCGAGTAACACATATGAGTCGTGTAATATACCGAGCGAGTAACATAAGTGAGTCGTGTAATCTACCGAGCGAGTAACACATATGAGTCGTGTAATCTACCGAGCGAGTAACATAAGTGAGTCGTGTAATCTACCGAGCGAGTAACACATATGAGTCGTGTAATCTACCGAGCGAGTAACATAAGTGAGTCGTGTAATATACCGAGCGAGTAACACATATGAATCGTGTGATATACCGAGCGAGTAACACATATGAGTCGTGTAATCCATCGAGCGAGTAACACATATGAGTCGTGTAATATACCGAGCGAGTAACACATATGAGTCGTGTAATATACCGAGCCAGTAACATAAGTGAGTCGTGTAATCTACCGAGCGAGTAACACATATGAGTCGTGTAATCCATCGAGCGAGTAACACATATGAGTCGTGTAATATACCGAGCGAGTAACACAAGTGAGTCGTGTAATCTACCGAGCGAGAGTAACACATATGAGTCGTGTAATCCATCGAGCGAGTAACACAAGTGAGTCGTGTAATCTACCGAGCGAGTAACACATATGAGTCGTGTAATCCATCGAGCGAGTAACACATATGAGTCGTGTAATATACCGAGCGAGTAACACAAGTGAGTCGTGTAATCTACCGAGCGAGTAACACATATGAGTCGTGTAATCCATCGAGCGAGTAACACATATGAGTCGTGTAATATACCGAGCGAGTAACACAAGTGAGTCGTGTAATCTACCGAGCGAGTAACTATTTTCCATCACTAGAAATTGTGGTCTCTTCTGATACACATATTACGTAACCAGTCAAGACTCGTCATCAGTGCCATGTAGCATCAAAAGATATTTGTAATCATTTTGAAACATGAACGTGGAGATTAATATCATTTTGGTCTGACTGAAAAACTGATATTTTTATCATTGCGACGTATGTGGTTTCTATGGAATCCTATTAACCCAACAGTCTCATTTGCTTAACGTTTCTTTTCACGTCGCAGAAGCTGTATCAAATTACTACACAGTATGATGGCGAGTTTTGATTAGCGAGAATGGTTGCTAACGAAACACGATTAGTCTCTGTCAGTACACAAATCAGTTTCAGCAATCGTACATCTATTTATTGTTTATCGTTTTCTATCCTCGTCATTGTAAACGAGATACCGTTGATAAATTAGATAGGAAAAGGATACGTATTTGCTAATAGTTGATACAAAAACAAAAACAGACTGTGACGTTAACCAAACTCTCTCGCCTGACAAGGTGTTTCTTTCACACGGGACATATTCATTACGTATATGACCCATGGTCAGTTCCTATATAACATATACACCTGTTTCTACATTATACAATCTCCAGTTTGATCACCTTACACGAAATAGTGCGCAGATCCAGTTTTAATCTACACTTTTATTTTATTTATTTTCATTTTCTTTTATTCACCTTGGAAAAATGAAACAAAACTTCCGAAACATCACATTTCACGCGAAAGAAAATTTAGATAAAAGTTAGAAACGCAATAAAACACCATTTGAAATATTTCTAGAAACAAGAGTACGGAAAAGTTTTCCGACCGTGAATTGTCTTCCTTTCCTTTCTAGTCTAAACATCTGTCCACAATAAAAAAAAATGGTGACTATGGGCAAGTACTGTGATCATAGCAATTAGCCCTTTGGATAACACAATATCTGAAATATTCCACGGTGGTTAGTCTTCCATATGAATACCCAGATTGCCTTTTTGAAAACGTGACATTACTTGCATCGGCGGTGTAGCTAAATCACCTTCTTTTTAAACTTTGTTTTTTAATTCGCGATTTTTTCCAGTGAGGTCTCCACTTTAGTCGCCTCATTTCATCTATACCATAAGTTTGAGTACATGTCTTTCTACCCAAGAACCAGCGGGAGTAAAACTAAACTACATTGTGTTTATTTCACTAGCATTCATTTATATCAAGTTGTATGTCATTTACCTTTACTTATTTCAATTTAAAAAGGATATTTTTTAATAAAGCAAAGGATTTAGGTATATTAATGATAGGTAAGTGACACATTTCAATTGCATATAAGGAAATCAATGCAATTTCTGATCTCGTTTATGATGACTTATATAGATGTGTATTGAATTAAAACTGCAAATTATTGGGCAATAATTGCGGATAAACGGCTGTGTAAATGAAATAGTCAGTGATGCCACAGTTCTGAACATATAATCTACATGTATTTATTTAAACATTTCAATAATTGCATTGTAACTCATTGTGTAAGAAATTAAGTTTGTGACTTTATTAAAAATATTTACAAAAATACTTACTAAATGTTTGGAAAATGGAAAACCTTTATGGGATATATATTTTTAGTAATTGGATATCATTTCAAATGATCTTTCTCGCCAAGCGTGTTATGAATTAAATCCTTGATTTAAAGTAGATCGCCGAACTATTTATAAAACAAGAGCCCATGTATTGTTCACCTGACTTGGTCTTCAAGCAGACGCGGGAGGATTTTAAATATTGGAACCTTGGATTTATGAAACATTAAATTCCCCATTCCTATGTGCTTCAGTCAAAAATTCGTTTAAATTAACCTTTATCACATAAGAAGAATACCGAATTCCTGGCTTTTCCTCTATTTCACATAATTGAACCTGCCCATCACTAAAATAATATAGCACATAAAATGTTTCAGCTGAGGACAAAATCCTGTGATTTCTAAGGAAGAAGGAGAATTCTTAAAAATTTGCTCTATTTTTGCTATCACCCCGTCCACCCTACCATAGAGACCCCCTGTACCTACCTTATATATTCAAATATCTTTCAAATAAGAATGTTTCTCACCAAATTGGGACAGAATTGTGGAATTCCTACAAAAGAAGGTGAATAAAAAAAAATAGCATGTATCCCCTTTATTGGGCCCTACTAGGCTCAATACACAAAGCGACCTACTTTAAGTCCGTGGTCAGGTGTGAGCAGGTGCAAGGTCAAGTGTACCCTAGGGATCTACATTGTCTTTGGTCAGGTGTGAGTAGGCTCAAGGTCAAGTGTACCCTGGGGATCTACATTGTCTTTGGTCAGGTGTGAGCAGGTATATGTACCATAAGGACCTATATGGGTTAAGCGATCACACTGAAGTGAAGGGTACAACCACTGACTGTTGTTGTGTTAAGTCACAATCCATACTCAGGCCATCATTATATCTTTATTTTCCGTTATTGCAGAAAAGTCATTATACTCGAGTAATGAGATGTGAGAGATTAGTCAGCAAAAGTGGAATACTTAATGCGCACACAGCACATCCTCACACAAAACACATCCTCACACACAACACATCCTCAAACACAGCATATCCTCGCACACAGCACATCCTCACACACAACACATCCTCACACACAACACATCCTCACACACAACACATCCTCACACACAACACACCCTCACACACAGTAGATCCTCACACAGCAAATCCTCACACACAGCACATCATCACAAACAACACATCCTCACACACAGCATATCCTCGCACACAGCACATACTCACACACAACACATCCTCACTCACAGCACATTCTCACACACAGCACATCCTCATACACAACACATCCTCACACATGAGACACCCTCACACACAACACATTATCACACACAGCACATCCCAACACACAGCACATTCTCACACACATCACATCCTCACACACAATGCATCCTCACACACATCACATCCTCACACACAACACAACCTTACACACATCACATCCTCACACACAAAAACCACACACACCTCCACAGTATTGTTACACATGTTTACTCTGTTCTCAACAAGATCAGTGATGTGGTGTACAGCCAGGAGTCATGGCGAGCCACGTGAGGTGGGAGAATTCCGCGTCAATCAGCGTGATTGCTTTTGAATGTTTATGTAAATTGTGCTGATTGCCCCTTTTTTTGGTCCATATTATGTCTTTAACTGACCATTATCTTTATCAATGACCATATCGCGTTTTAGTGTGCGTAATATGGTGTAAATTCACGTAGGCAGTCTACCTGCTAGTACGCCATCATTGCTCACATGTTTACACCACACACAACACTTCTTAATGTCATTTTGCGTCATGCATTACGACTTTTTTTCGTGGGACTCAAATTTCAATATTTTCAAAACATTGCTACTTCGTAGGCGTTTGCTTTTGTGGTTGACAGGTGCTCGTAAAAATCTATTTAAATCCAAAATGTTGATGTATTAAGCTAATTTAGATTAAACTACCACAAACATTAATTGCCTTACAGTATGTTTCACATCATGGAAATTAATTTTATAGTTTAATGTCAATATTTACGACTTGCATATTTTTTTTTATTTATATATTTTTTATTCTGTTTTCTTTTTTTTAACTAGTAGAATGTATTACCGGTATTTTTCCGTTGTATTGTAAGGAACGACAACTCTGGTAGAGACTGGGTATTTACGTCAGTTGTGTATATCTGGTTATGGGGCTCCCATAGGATCATCCGAAAATATAATGTCATCACTAGGCTACATAGAGGTAAAGAAAGGCAGAACTTACCCAAACTTATACGGATTTATATTCAATATATTCTTTTCATTCACAATTAAACCTTCAAAACCAGACACACTTTAATTACACATCCTTATGTATTGTACATGTATTGTAGAAATTAAGAATTTACTTCAACAGAATTCCTGATTATAAAAGGCTATAATAGTAAAGAGTAGAAGGGTGTGGGATAAACGCACGTGGCATCATAGAAAAGCTCCATAGTAAGGTTTTCCCGATTTTAGTTCTAATTAGGCAGAAGGTATGGATTAAAATTGAGATTGATTCCTGCCCCGAATTCAGATAGAATCAAGCGAAGGTAAACCGTATCGGATCAATTACTTTATAAAAGCTATGATAGTGTTAAGTTCTGTTTGAAAAACTTGGGTTCGACTTTTGTCCCGATTTAAGGTAAGATCATGCACATTGGATTTGTCGATTTGCGAAAATGTACGTTTTTCTTAAACTGTAAACGGATCTGGTTTCCAGTTGAATGTGAGTTCCGTATAAGGCCAATTCCTATACAAAATATATGGTAGTGTTATCTTCTGTCTGAAATGTTGTTGGTTCGATTCCTGTCCCGAATTTGTCGGTTTGCGAACATATATGTTTTTCTTAAACGGAACTTGGATCTGGTTCCCTGTTCCGTTTAAGCTAAAACGACACTAGGGTCTGATTCTCAGTTCCGTTTAAGCTGAAAATGAGCAGGTATCTGGTTTACAGATCCGTTTTTCTTAAATGGAACTAGGAACTAGGCACCAACGTCATGCGACCAATCACATATTCAAGAATTAAAAATTGCTGCCTCCGTTTGATTTTGTCCTCCACATTTTGACCAGTGTAAATGAAACGGAAACTTTTCTGGAGTATGTCATAAAATGTATCATAAATTTGTTTTCGTTTTGTATGAAATTGTATTACACTCGTCTAGAATGTTTGCTCGCCAATTCCAACTTTATAAACTCGTTTCATAAATTCTCATATGAAATGAAAACCTTGTTTAATTTCCTGTTTGTATACAAATTAACAGAAAAGATGGAAAACAATTGTAAAAGTTTCTAATATGACAACATAATCAAAATGCAAATTTAATAAAACCTGGGCAAACTGTAACCAATGTGATTCAAAGCCAATATGATATACCCACAAATATCAAATAAGTCATTAAAATACCTTGGGAAAATGCAAATTAAATGTCTAGTATTACTTGATTGGTGGTTTGATGGAACTCTGTCAGTTCAAAAACACCCAGCTTTGAGAAACAAGTATACTTTCAACCTTCTTCGATTAATACACTTTGTACTTCAATGATTTCATAGACTCCGCAAACATCATATTGTTATTACTACAAAGTGATACTTTTATATTATGTATAAGGCTTAACGTATCTTATTACAGACAAAGGGAGCCAACTCTGTTTTGTAGTAATGTCACAGTACGTTCGTGTCAGTGTGAAAACGTAGAACAAGAGCTGATTGATAAATTCTGATCCTCATATTTAAGCGTTTAACTTTTGGCGGATATATTGCATCATTTTCAACACGATCCCTTTCAGCATTTATACTATACACAGCGATGTTTAAGGGCCTCAATTCCACGTTTAAATAAGCCGTTTTCTTCCGTTCAGAAAGTCCTCTGCTGGATGTATGACGTATGACCGAATGTGGATGCCAGAAATGGACTTTTTCAATTTTGAAAATAGATGAAAGTCTGATGGTACAAGGCCACAATCGAAAACGACAGCCATATCAATGATAGACTTGTACAGGGGCATTGTCTTGGTGGAACAACACACCTTTACTGGGTTTTCCGCGGCGCTTGAGCTTAATATTTTCTCATAACTGCCTAAGATGTGATGCATAATTGTTTGTCCATTTTGCAGATAATCTACCATCAAAATAACATCAGCATCCCAGAAAACAGAGACTATAGCTTTTCCAGCTGATGGGACAGTCTTTGCCTTCCTCGGCGAAGGTGAACCAGGATGCTTCCATTGTTTAGTCTGTTGTTTGGCCTCTGGAATGAAATGATGGATCGCCTGGTACCCGACAAGTTGAGGGCTGTCTCATTGCCAGATCTTCCGTAAGAATGAAATGTATTCTTTCCTTTGAAATCCAAACTGTACTGGCTATATATTTCTCTGTAACTCGCCTGTCAGCCATATGGACTTTAATGACCATTTCTGGGGTTGTAACAATGACAGGATTAGGGTGCTAGACCTTTCATATGCAAATATTGAATCGCTGCTCTTCCAGCGATTTTGTCCATTTTCCAAAAGTCACTTGCCTTGTTTACTTTCGAGTGCAACCTCCTCACATATACTGACCAAATAAAACCAGTCGGGGAAAAGTAGAGCTGAAAAAGGACATACCTGCTGAACGTCTCAACGCTCACAACTTATCAATCAGTCCTCGTATGTAAATAAATAGCTTCTCTATACCAATCCTCGTGTTACCTAGCTCCCTGTCTTCACTGGCATTGTTGGACGTAGACTGACACACTTTGCAATCATCTGTAAACATAGATGAACACTCTCTTGACTGACTTATTTCAGCTGTCTCCGTAATGCGAGACAATATTTGTCGACGAGATTATGAAAACAAGTCAAAAATACTCTGACAAGTCCATTAATTTCACATTAAGTAATTGTGTCTTGTATTTAAAAAAAAAACCGTGAAATTTCTTAACCGTTTATCTCAATTTTCCTACACAGAAGCTAACAGGGATAGCTTTTCGACAAAACTTATTGATAACTGTACTGTTTTTACCCTGTTTTGTGTTTTCTGTTTCTAGTCGGTATCATCCGTCTTCCACACACAAACGGTATTGACATGTCGCTGTTGTTTCGACAATGTCACGATCTCCGACGGAAACAGATGTCAACAATGGACAATTGACAGCATTGTAGTCGCCATTATACTATCGTTGAGTAATATTCCCTAACTATTTCTTTTAAGATATGCGTTTCGTATTTGGGATGTCACAAGATAACATAACTGTATGGTCCAGGGGAGATAATCTTATTCAAAATGCATAGGAGTTATTTCCCTTCATTGTAACTCTTTTAATATTGAGATATATTTTGGAGGATTCTGATAAATCAACTGGAATGATACAGCTGTGTTTGTGTTTTTCTCCTTATGGTGTGAAAGCGAGTTCCCCTTATCATGTCAATCACAGCATGATGGAGAATCCGAATCGTTTGTCGTCAGATTGAACAAAATGTAGCCCGCCGATCAGCAAGTTAGTCCTGTCAAGATGTACTTTTTAGCGGGAATTTGATGGTACATTTTTTGTGATTTATTAAAGTAACTATAATTTTTTACGTTTCTAATATTTTGTTGTTGATGTTCGTATCAAAGAAATTATTTCATTTTGATTGTGGTCTTAAATCTATTGTATTTGATTTTCTGAATTATCTTGCATAATATGAAAAATGACGTCACCAACATTCGTTGTGGATCTCTTTATTAAAGGTTGATTTGTATGAAAAAATAACAAGGAGTTTTGGACCAACATTGATGAAGCTGCCTTCCTCTTAAACTACTTATCGCGAGATTTTTCTTCTTTTATGTGAAAGCAAGTTTCCCCTTACCACTCAATCACAACAATTTGATGTTCATTGATATGACTGGATATTCCGTTGCAGAAGACTTCGCGCTTCAGAAATCCTGGTTTATTCTCGAGTACATCCTTTTCTTCATATTTTGCAGACGTTTCACCAATTTGTAGTTAAGATGATGTTGACATGTCGATATTTTCTTGCTATTTTCTAAATCACTGAGGCGTTTCTATCTTCTTTAATGTTTGTTCTTAAAATGGGAGGAAAGGCTCGAACTGAAAGAGACGCCTCTTGTTCTCTCGCAAGCGCATTACAATTGACAAATTTCCACCTCTTTCAAACATCCTTCTATATATAGTTTTATTTTCGAGTCATGAAAATAAAAATATTAAGTACTAACACTATATTGCACCCGATATTTAAAGCTGTTTTCTCTACTTGTGGTAAAACACAACCATCACATTTCCAGACACGTATATATACGTCTCTGACATTTCCAATTAAGAAATGAAGTAAATCGTTCAGTTTTAAGTTCAAACTTTGTCCTATAATGATTACAATCAAAACTGTCGATTCCCAAGTGATTTCGTACCACAATTGGATTTTACTAAAACTGGTTGAAGCTCTTTTATATCATATACAACTAACCATTTCACGTGACGGAAGTGAGAAAATGGCGACCACCGTTAAAGTTGTAATGAAGAGACTTGTGACAGTGACACTAAGGGAAGTAACTCTGGAGATCTGAAGGTTTTACTGTTATAAAGAAAAGAAATTAGATAAAGGAAGAATACAGATAAGCGGAGAGGATAGACACAAGTAGTTCATGTCCATAGGTGTAATATTAAACTTCAAGTCGTTTATTTCGGTTAATGCAAGTCTAGCCAGGACGAAATAGTGTCGGTGAAAAGTCCACGTTATCTAACATATAACGGAAGATTTATTACACTTTGGCATTCGTTTACACATACACAAACTTGATCATTGGTAGATGATGTTGTCTCTTTAATCCCCGTCTACTGGAATTGTCCAAGACCACCATTTCTGTTAGTTAATTTGTTTCGTACACCAAAAGTTGACGTTTGGTGTATGTTTTGATGTAACGAGCTTCAGTCACGATGTAAACCACTCCATCCTTAAAAGGCTTTACAACGTATAGTAATTATCATAAAACCATTCGGTACCATGGTCCTTTTCAGTGAATGACGTCATTTCCTAGATATTTCTGTTTTTAGCCCATTTCCGTAAAAGCTTGTTTTTCATGTCTTTGGTTCAAACTGTGAAAATGGGTTCATGGAATATAGTGATGACGTAATTCGTTCCATTCCGAAGTAGCGAAGGAAAGTATTGCGGTCATCCTAAATGTCATCAGAATATTAATAGACTGGATTACCTGCCTTACATACTACTTTTCTCCGCTAGACTGCGCTCGCTCGTTGTATTTTCGAAGCGAAGTCTAGCGGAGTGTAGCTAAACTACGGCAGACAATCCAGTTTAAATCCAAAACGGCGTCAGTTGACCGCTTTTTTTCTAGCTGCAAGCTCCTCGGAGTATTTGTCATCATAAGTCCGTGAGTTGATGACGTCATCGCTTTTTGTTAGGGGCTAGCTCCTCATAGTATCTATCGTCATCAGTCTGTGTTGCCATCTCGTGTACCAACATGTTGACGTTTGGAGTGTATGTTTTGACGTAACGAGTTTCAGTCACAGTGTAGACTACTCCATCCTTAAAAGTCTTCACTACGTACAGTAGTCCACAAACCACCAATAGGAATCCTGCAACGCATACGATTTAGGTCATATATACAATAATTTAGATATTTTTATCGATTGAAACGATAACTTATACGACACAGTAATTAATAGGTATACTTTATAATTAATTCTAAAAATATAGATTATTTGGTGAAAGTGAACTGTATCAAACTAAAAAATATACATTTCTTGTACAACTTGTATTAACCATCCGCTATTATCAAACTACAAGCTTACCATTAATAATTCCGAGGATGTTCAAACTATACACTTATATCCAATAATTCCGCGACATCTCGCAATATAGCAACTACCAACTTACCACCTAGAATTCCGAGAACATCCCGAAATTAAAAAGCTACAAACTTACCACTAATAATTCCGAGTATATTCCGCATGCCCTCCATGAACACTGGAACAGCCAGGATAAGATAGACAACGCCTTTCTTCCAGTTATCAATCCACATGATGACTGACCAACAGTGACAACAACAACCTTCTCGTCTGTGAGGGACAAATATAAATTTTCTAGAATTGTATTTCACATGTTATTCTTATATTTTTGCTTAAACTGTTGTTCCCTCAGCAGTTAAATAAATAATTTGTGTACATATGTTAGTCCCAGCTTTATGTTAAACTTTTATACTTCATCAACAGTAAACGTACATCACGTCACCAGAAACATCTCCCTTTGTGAAACGTCCGTGAAAGAAAAACTTCATTGCTGAGAACGGTATTGTAACAAGTGTCGGTTTACTTACTTGCAACATGCAGATTTGTTAATGATCCACGTCAGTTCAAGCAAGGTAATTACGATACTGGCAGCTCTGAAGAATATGTGATCAGAATTTTAAAATGATTGTGAATAAATTACACTATTCAAAATTAACTTGACTGAATTTCACAGATTTCCTGAAAAAGAACTCTCATTATCTTCTTTATTTTTTCTTAAACACCAAAAACGTACACGACTTCAACATATACATGACAGGTGTCCCTTGTAAAATTCGTATCCATGTATGTATATACTTTGCAATCCAGATGTTAATGTTAGGAAAAAGACATTTGGCCACTAGGACCTTGAATTTCTAGCTTTATGTTCTTGTTTGTCGTGGTGGTGTAATGGTTAGACAGCTGTAGAAATAGATCGCGAATTCGAGACCCTGTTAGACCACAAGCCATAAGTTAGCAACCGTCAATTTCAATATGAATGATTTAATAAAAACCTATTTTCCTTTTGTGCCATATGACACCAAGCGATACTCAACTTACCACGATAACCAGGATAAAATGTGTTGGCTCGTACTATAACAAAAACCAAAAAACAAAAGAAAAGTTTGCCTTGCCACCTTAAGCATCGTTTGCACGTGTATTACAGCTTAATCAAACATTCACATTGTATCTCAAAATGTCATGTGGATAATTTGAGAAACGCTGAAAAATGGCAAACTTCTGGCGTTGTAATGTCAGCCATTATGTTATTTCTCTGTTTATACAGTACCTGAACCGCGCATGTTGACAACGATACCAGGTATGGCAGACCTCGAAAGACAAGACTACAGAGAGGGAAGACTGACTTCTGTGTAGACAGGCAAGGCAAGGCCCCATCAACTGACTCGGAGTGTAGCGAAACGTCAAGGTTCCCTGTTATCCGACGTACCGTCAACAGAGGTTTAAACAATACTTCTGTGTAGACGGGCAAGGCAAGCATGTGATCACCGGACATGAATATTATAGGACTTGGCTAATAATCCATTGGTCTGGTGAAGGCCACGTTTTTACTCCGACAGACGACACGGTTCGTCTTTTTAGACCAAACGTATCACCAGAATCACATTAGCGGCACAACAACAGCGTCTGGCAGTTTGGAGATGCTGTCATGACCTTGACAGAAGTTTAAATGGGCATAATTACGGTGATAAGATCCTACGGCCTTCAGTCGTCTCGTATTTTGATGCCCGTGCATTGGCAGATCAGCCTATCGTAACGGATGACTATGTTTAACCACACAACCCGACTCCTGCAAGATTACCTTCACCAAGAGATGCTCAAATGGCGTGCAATGTCACCAGACATGAACCAGATTGAGCATGTGTGGGGAAATCTCGGACAAAAAGTCAATACACGACATCCAAAAGTTCAGAGTTTCAGGAATGACAGAGGTTTCCTCAGAACAAGCTTCGGTGCCTGGTCAATGGTATGAGACGACGAGTACAAGAACTGTACCAAAAGCGTGGTAACTACACCCGAAATGACATTCCATGCCCATTAGAACTCCTTGAGAAGTTTATTTCCTTGATCAGTTAACATATTTTGATGACTTGATGACGTATTCTCTTTTGAATGTCCTTTTTAAATTGATACACTTCCGGTTCTGTAATTTTTTCATAACGACTTTGTATAGTTTCGTAAGATGCCTAAAAACATTCCTATATATTCTGTTGAGTTGCCATCGCATAGTTTTCTTAGATATATGGTACAAAATATGGCCAGTCTGATATATGGTTTGTCCTTAAGATATGGACAAGCGTATATTGAGAAATATTATTTTTCTATGTGCAATATGAAGCCTGGACGTGTTTAATGCTCGTTAGTTTGCCTGTTGGTTCCGTTGTTGTATTCCATGTTCCCTTTTTGAGAACGTGATATTACTTACTTGGATTGACCAAGATAAGTAAAGTGCGAGTCGTCGATGAATCAGAAGACGCTTACTCCTCATTAACACCTGGTCTTATTCTCTTTGCACTTTTTCAGGAGTCTTCGTATAAATCTTTCTTTTTAGGTTTTACCCTAGCTTTATTGAATTTGAGTTTGGATTATGATTATGTTGACATGTTGGTATTTTGTTGTTTCTGTCCTAGCTTTATTGAATTTGAGTTTGGATTATGATAATGTTGACGTGTTGGTGTTTTGTTGTTGTTTCATTATCTTCATTATCACACAAAGTATTGATGAAATGTAGAAATAATTATATTATCATTATCAGATCGTTGTGTCGACCTCTTACAATGTTAGTAACTGTTTGATTACTGTAAACACTTACATGAGGTACCAGCCGAGGTACAACTTCGGATCTACGTCTGGTGGATTTTGTATAGAGTACACACCGGCTCCCCACATTACTACAATGCAATCAAAACTCAAACAGATTTCAGGTGGCATTCACACGCAATATGAATATCAACTGAATAAGGGGAAATTTGATAAGGGGCATAAGCGCTTCATGTTGAATTTACCATTTTCCATATGACATTCATAATGCTCAAAAATACCAACATAAAAAAGCAGTTCAAATATTATAGTTATTATTTTCAATTTTCATCGTTTCAAAAGGGAGAGAAACCTTTCACTGCATACTTGGAACATGCTTTCAACATTGAAAGGTTATAAGCTGGTAATCACATCTGACTTAGACACGTGAAAGGTAACAACATTAGCAATATCATAAAACTGTATGTTTCTAAGTAACCCATTGTCTTGTAATGGCATTTATGATCATTATAAAAGACAAAGACAATGCAATAAATGTTTGTATGAAAAAACATTTGTCACCACCATAAAAACCATAACAAGACAATTCTAAGCTTCTATATACATTTGTGTATTTCCTTCACATGATGCTGTAACTGAATATTCCCTTTTCATTCGTGGGGATGGAGGGTAAGGGTTGAAGGGTTAGGGGTTGGGGTAGGGGTGAGGGTTAGGGGTTGGGGTAGGGGTGAGGGTTAGGGGTTGGGGTAGGGGTGAGGGTTAGGGGTTGGGGTAGGGGTGAGGGTTGAAGGGTTAGGGGTTGGGGTAGGGGTGAGGGTTAGGGGATGGGGTAGGGGTGAGGGTTAGGGGATGGGGTAGGGGTGAGTGGTAGGTGATGGGGTTGGTGAGTAGGGGTGAGGGTTAGGGGTTGGGGTAGGGTGAGGGTTGAAGGGTTAGGGGATGGGGTAGGGGTGAGGGTTAGGGGATGGGGTGAGGGTTGAAGGGTTAGGGGATGGGGGTAGGGGTGAGGGTTAGGGGTTGGGGTAGGAGTGAGGGTTAGGGGTTGGGGTAGGGGTGAGGGTTGAAGGGTTAGGGGTTGGGGTAGGGGTGAGGGTTAGGGGATGGGGTAGGGGTGAGGGTTAGGGGTTGGGGTAGGGGTGAGGATTAGGGGTTGGGGTAGGGGTGAGGGTTAGGGGTTGGGGTAGGGTGAGGGTTAAAGGGTTAGGGGATGGGGTAGGGGTGAGGGTTAGGGTTTGGGGTAGGGGTGAGGGTTGAAGGGTTAGGGGATGGGGTAGGGGTGAGGGTTAGGTGTTGGGGTAGGGGTTAGGGTTGAAGGGTTAGGGGATGGGGTAGGGGTGAGGGTTAGGGGTTGGGGTAGGGGTGAGGGTTGAAGGGTTAGGGGTTGGGGTAGGGGTTGAAGGGTTAGGGGTTGGGGTAGGGGTGAGGGTTAGGGGTTGGGGTAGGGGTGAGGGTTGAAGGGTTAGGGGATGGGGTAGGGGTGAGGGTTAGGGGTTGGGGTAGGGGTGAGGGTTGAAGGGTTAGGGGTTGGGGTAGGGGTGAGAGTTGAAGGGTAAGGGGTTGGGGTAGAGGTGAGGGTTGGAGGGTTAGGGGCGGGGTAGGGGTGAGGGTTGAAGGGTTAGGGGTTGGGGTAGGTGTGAGGGTTGGAGGGTTAGGGGATGGGGTAGGATTGGGGTTGGAGGGTTAGGGGATGGGGTAGGGGTGAGGGTTGAAGGGTTAGGGGTTGGGGTAGGGGTGGGGGTTGGAGGGTTAGGGGATGGGGTAGGGGTGAGGGTTGGAGGGTTAGGGGATTGTGAAGGCGTGACACTTGGAGGGTTAGGGGATGGGGTAGGGGTGAGGGTTGGAGGGTTAGGGGCGGGGTAGGGTGACTGTTGAAGGGTTAAGGGTGGGGTAGGGTGAGGGTTGAAGGGTTAGGGGATGGGGTAGGGTGAGGGTTGAATGGTTAGGGGTTGGGGTAGGGGTGAGGGTTGAAGGGTTAGGGGAGGGGGTAGGGTGAGGGTTGAAGGGTTAGGGGTTGGGGTAGGGGTGAGGGTTGAAGGGTTAGGGGTTGGGGTAGGGGTGAGGGTTGGAGGGTTAGGGGGCGGGGTAGGCGTGAATGTTGGAGGGTTAGGGGCGGGGTAGGGGTGAGGGTTGGAAGGTTAGGGGGTTGGGTAGGGGTGGGGTTGGAGGGTTAGGGTGGGGTAGGGTGGGGGTTGGAGGGTTAGGGGGTGGAGGTGGGGATGGGAGGGTTAAGGGGTAGGGTTGAGGGTTGAAGGGTTAGGGGTGGGGTAGGGGTGGGGTTGGAGGGTTAGGGGGCGTGGTAGGGGTGAGGGTTGGAAGGTTAGGGGGTGGGGTAGGGGTGGGGTTGGAGGGTTAGGGGTGGGGTAGGGTCGGGGTTGGAGGGTTAGGGGGTGGGGTAAGGGTGAGGGTTGGAGGGTTAGGGGGTGGAGGTGGGGATGGGAGGGTTAAGGGGTGGGATGGGGTTTGGGGTTGGAGGGTTAGGGGATTAGTAGTTGATGTCTGTAACTTGCAAGGCCTAGAGGTGAAATATCAATTTATATTATATTTCTCGTATTTTGAAAACCAGATGTGTGTAAAAAATACATTATGTATAATATCGATACTTACCAGCCAATGTCAGGATGGCCCATAGCCGGGAAATAACAGTGATTTTTGACAGGAAGGTAGAAGTTTTAGTTGGACTCGCCTCTGTACTGACGATTCTGTCCTTTTCCATAGCAACATACAATGTCCAGGTCACTTAGCCGAACAAACTCAATGTTACACACCAAGGATAAATCACCTTCAACGACAGAGGAAACAAATTGTTCACCTCAGCAAAACACTTAAAAATATACATACCTGTATTATGAATGTATACATACCTGTATTACAAATGTATACAATCCAGTACATTATATCTATATATATACCTGTACAGTATATCTATATATACCTGTACTATATATCTATATATATTTTTACTGTATATATATTTATACCTGTACATTATATCTATATATACCTGTACATTATATCTATATATACCTGTACATTATATCTATATATACCTGTACATTATATCTATATATACCTGTACATTATATCTATTTATACCTGTATAGTATATCTATTTATACCTGTACAGTATACCTATATATACCTGTATATTATATCTATATATACCTGTACAGTATATATATATATATACCTATACCTGTATAGTATATCTATATATACCTGTACAGTATATCTATATATACCAGTACATTATATCTATATATACCTGTACATTATGTCTATATATACCAGTACATTATATCTATTTATACCTGTACATTGTATATACTATTTATACCTGTACATTGTATCTATATATACCTGTACATTATATATACTATATATACCTGTACAGTATATCTATATATACCTGTACATTGTATCTATATATACCTGTACATTGTATCTATATATACCTGTACATTGTATCTATTTATACCTGTACATTATATCTATATATACCTGTACATTATATCTATATATACCTGTACAGTATATCTATATATACCTGTACATTATATCTATATATACCTGTACAGTATATCTATATATACCAGTACATTATATCTATATATACCTGTACATTATATCTATATATACCTGTACATTATATCTATATATACCAGTACATTATATCTATATATACCTGTACATTATATCTATATATACCTGTACAGTATATCTATATATACCTGTACATTGTATCTATTTATACCTGTACATTGTATCTATATATACCTGTACATTATATCTATATATACCTGTACATTATATCTATATATACCTGTACATTATATCTATATATACCTGTACAGTATATCTATATACCTGTACATTATATCTATATATACCTGTTCAGTATATCTATATATACCTGTACATTATATATATATATACACCTGTACAATATATCTATATATACCTGTATAGTTTTCTATTTATACCTGTATAGTATATCTATATATACCTGTACATTATATCTATATATACCTGTATATTATATCTATATATACATGTACATTATATCTATATATACCTGTACATTATATCTATATATACCTGTACATTATATCTATATATACCAGTACATTATATCTATATATACCTGTATATTATATCTATATATACATGTACAGTATATCTATATATACATACATTATATCTATATATACCTGTACATTATATCTATATATACCTGTACATTATATCTATATATACCTGTACTGATTATATATATATACCTGTACAATATATCTATATATACATGTACAGTATATCTATATATACCAGTACATTATATCTATATATACCAGTACATTATATATATATATACCTGTACAATATATATATATTTATACCTGTACAGTATATCTATATATACCTGTACAGTATATCTATATATACCAATACATTATATATATATATATATATATACCTGTACAATATATATATTTATACCTGTACAGTATATCTATATATACCTGTACAGTATATCTATATATACATGTACATTATATATATATATACCTGTACAATATATATATTTATACCTGTACAGTATATCTATATATACCAGTACATTATATATATATATACCTGTACAATATATATATTTATACCTGTACAGTATATCTATATATACCTGTACATTATATATATATATACACCTGTACAATATATCTATATATACCTGTATAGTTTTCTATTTATACCTGTATAGTATATCTATATATACCTGTACATTATATATATATATACCTGTACAATATATCTATATATACCTGTATAGCATATCTTTTTATACCTGTATAGTATATCGATATATACCTGTACATTATATATATATATACCTGTACAATATATCTATATATACCTGTATAGTATATCTATTTATACCTGTACAGTATATCTATATATACCTGTATAGTATATCTATATATACCTGTACAATATACCTATATATACCTGTACAGTATATATATTTATACCTGTACATTGTATCTATATATACCTGTACATGATATCTATATATGCCTGTACTGTATATCTATATATACTTGTAATATATATCTATATATACCTGTACATTATATCTATATATGCCTGTACTGTATATCTATATATACTTGTAATATATATCTATATATACCTGTACATTATATCTATATATGCCTGTACTGTATATCTATATATACTTGCACTGTATATCTATATATACCTGTACATTATATCTATATATATACCTGTACATTATATCTATATATACCTGTACATTATATCTATATATACCTGTACATTATACCTATATATACCTGTACTGTATATCTATATATACCTGTACATTATATCTATATATACCTGTACATTATATATACTATATATACCAGTACATTATATCTATATATATACCTGTAATATATATTAATATATATGTGTAATATATATTCAGATACCTAAACTTTATACCTAATTTATTCTTGTACTATTTATATACATACCTGTTGTACATATCTGGACATACCTGTGTTACATAAAACATCTCTTTATAACTATCTAAGTCTTTAGATCTTCTGTCTTATCCTAAGTATACGAAGGACACGAAGAATGTCACATGATTTACCCTGACACGTGCCTGTACTTCCCGTCAATATTCCTTACTCAGTAAAATCTACTATTCCTTCGGCACATAAATTTTCCTTTCAAGTCTATAGAAGAAAATATGTGTATGCCCACGTATTCTTCAACTCTAGAGTAAATAAGTTACGGAACAATGACCACACTTTCAATATACAAATTGAAATGTGTATAGCGGATAGATTTAACACCGGGTATATATACAGACACAAAGCGGGTAAACAACTTGAAATAAACATCAGTAATCTGTTTGTATTTTGTAATAGTATTGTTTTTATGTAAACAGTCCTAAATTAGCTACAATTAATTTGGATCAGTCTCTGATGAATGCTTTATGAGATAGATGTAACTGTTGACAAGTTTCTATGTTATGATTTTAGGGACAATTATCTGTAGAAATATACCTGTACAATTGACATGAAGACTATATAATTAGACGACTGTATTCAAACTTTGCCTTCTTACAAATACCAGTGTCTGTCATAGCATATGAGCTTTTAGTATTTTCAACTGCAGCAGAATGTTTTGGACATCGGAAGACAGTCATGTAACATATGTACAATGTTTATATATAATCTGATTTATGAATAATATGTAAAACACATTGCACTTACCCTCTGATTTAATGTTGTTCTTTAAAAATCATCCGAAATAAAATTTCATGACCGGAAATCCAAAATCGACAAATGTCATCCCTGTTTAGAAGTCGTTGGAATTCAATGTTTGATTAAAGTTACATCATAAAATCCATGTATGTTTCCATAAATGCAATGCAATCCCTTAGAAAGGGGCGTTCACATCAGTATATTGAGTGAAACAAAAATCCTAAAGAGCCATATGTTGCGACGATCACTACACCAGCTGGTAGACTTTTGAATATGGATTTATCATTTTGCTCCCTAGTTCGGCATACATACAGCACACAATTATGCTATTGACGAATGTACAGTCGAGTGTGACGGTAAATGTAGTTTGTACACAGTAAAACAGACATAACATTATATATATACAACGTGGTATTTACCTCACTATAATACTGTGATCAGCACCTCACTATAATACTGTGATCAGCACCTCACTATAATACTGTGATCAGCACCTCACTATAATACTGTGATCAGCACCTCACTATAATACTGTGATCAGCACCTCACTATAATACTGTGATCAGCACCTCACTATAATACTGTGATCAGCACCTCACTATAATACTGTGATCAGCACCTCACTATAATACTGTGATCAGCACCTCACTATAATACTGTGATCAGCACCTCACTATAATACTGTGATCAGCACCTCACTATAATACTGTGATCAGCACCTCACTATAATACTGTGATCAGCACCTCACTATAATACTGTGATCAGCACCTCACTATAATACTGTGATCAGCAGAGTCAAATTAATGTTAGCTGGCTCATTATTTATTTGAAATATCAGAAGGTGAAACTGTATTAGCATCAGCATTTCATACAAACTGGAATGTACTCATAATCCATCTCCACTAAAACCAAGTTGTCCTGACAATGACCAACGAACAACCCATCAAACCCGACAACATTTTGGCTAACTCAACATTAACATGTATTCAACCAACACGTATTTCAAACAACAAAAACCTTCCATTTATTCTGTAATTCTAAATTTCCACCCTCCATCCCACAAATCTTACCTTCTTACATAAATCTACCCTCTACCTTCCATCCTGCAAATCTTCCCTTCCTCCTTCCATCCTACAAATTTTCCCTTCCTCCTTCACTCCCACAAATCTACCCTTCCTCCTTCCATCCTGCGAATCTTCCTTTCCTCCTTCCATCCTACAAATCTACCCTACCTCCTTCCATCGTGCAAATCTTACTTTCCTCCTTCCATCCCACAAATTTATCCTTCCTCCTTCACTCCCACAAATCAACCCTACCACCTTCCATCCCACAAATTTATCCTTCCTCCTTCACTCCCACAAATCTTCCCTTCCTCCTTCCATCCTACAAATCTTCCCTTCCTCCTTCACTCCCACAAATCAACCCTTCCACCTTCCATCCCACAAATTTATCCTTCCTCCTTCACTCCCACAAATCAACCCTTCCTCCTTCCATCCCACAAATTTATCCTTCCTCCTTCACTCCCACAAATCTTCCCTTCCTCCTTCCATCCTACAAATCTACCCTTCCTCCTTCCATCCTACAAATCTACCTTTCCTCCTTCCATTCTACAAATCTACCCTTCCTCCTTCCATCCTACAAATCTACCTTTCCTCCTTCCATCCTACAAATATACCCTTCCTCCTTCCATCCTACAAATCTACCCTTCCTCCTTCCATCCTACAAATCCTTCTTTCCTCCTTCACTCCCACAAATCTACCCTTCCTCCTTCCATCCTACAAATCTTCCCTTCCTCCTTCCATCCTGCAAATCAACCCTTCCACCTTCCATCCCACAAATTTATCCTTCCTCCTTCACTTCCACAAATCTTCCCTTCCTCCTTCCATCCTACAAATCTTCCCTTCCTCCTTCACTCCCACAAATCAACCCTTCACCTTCCATCCCACAAATTTATCCTTCCTCCTTCACTTCCACAAATCTTTCCTTCCTCCTTCCATCCTACAAATCTTCCCTTCCTCCTTCACTCCCACAAATCAACCCTTCACCTTCCATCCCACAAATTTATCCTTCCTCCTTCACTCCCACAAATCTTCCCTTCCTCCTTCCATCCTACAAATCTAACCTTCCTCCTTCCATCCTACAAATCTAACCTTCCTCCTTCCATCCTACAAATCTACCTTTCCTCCTTCCATCCTACAAATCTTCCCTTCCTCCTTCACTCCCACAAATCTACCCTTCCTCCTTCCATCCTGCAAATCTTCCCTTCCTCCTTCACTCCCACAAATCTACCCTACCTCCTTCCATCATGCAAATCTTCCTTTCCTCCTTCCATCCTACAAATCTACCCTTCCTCCTTCCATCCTACAAATCTTCCCTTCCTCCTTCACTCCCACAAATCAACCCTTCCACCTTCCATCCCACAAATTTATCCTTCCTCCTTCACTCCCCAAAATCTTCAATGCCTTCTTCCATCCCACAAATCTACCCTTCCTCCTTCCATCCCACAAATCATATTTTTTATAGACCACAACCAAATTAGGACCTGACCTGTTTAGAAGCACGAAAAAAGTTCAAACCAAATTACAGTTCTATATCTGTATCTGTTGAAAGGCAAATAGGCGGAAATGAAATAGTGGTGGATGACAGAATTATGGACTGAAAGAAAAAGGTAACACTATATGTCCTTGACTATGAAATGACAAGGTCATACAAAAATAAGGTTAAGGAACATTGTCAGTTTACATTAGTTTTTATTAATAGCACTGGAATAATACAAATAAAACAATTAACAATTTATTTGCCAAAAATTGCACAGGTGTATAATTGCAAAATCAACTAATCAGAGTTATCAAAAAACTAAAAATTCTGCGAATGTTTAAGTACTATTGCAAACTGAAATGATAAAAAATCCCTAGAAATTTTATTTTATCGAGGATCAGCTCCCCCTGGTGGTTCATTCCTACAAAACAGGTACTAGAAATTTTCGAGGATTTTCAGGAATTTTTTGTTTTCAAATGTAAAGAAATAGAGACTTTTTATTCAAGCATAGCTGCATGAGTATTTCTTAAGTATTGCTGATAACACAGAGGATATTTCTGTTGGACAGAGGACATTTCCGTTGGACAGATGACGTTTCTGTTGGACAGAGGATATTTCCGTTGGACAGAGGATATTTCTGTTGGACAGAGGACATTTCCGTTGAACAGATGACGTTTCTGTTGGACAGAGGATATTTCCGTTGGACAGAGGATATTTCTGTTGGACAGAGGACATTTCTGTTGGAGCTGATCATCAATGAAATATGATAATCCATAGATAAATGTGTTAAAAAACTATATATATATATCTACAATCTTTTAAAATTCATTGATACTACAGGGCTGCCACAATAAAGTGGAAATCAATATACTGCAATACCAATATAATACATACATCTATCACGAGATAGATACCAATGCGTATATACATACATCTATCACGAGACAGATACCAGTGTGTATGTACATACATCTATCACGAGACAGATACCAATGTGTATGTACATACATCTATCACGAGATAGATACCAATGTGTATGTACATACATCTATCACGAGATAGATACCAATGTGTATATACATACATCTATCACAAGACAGATACCAATGTGTATATACATCTATCACGAGACAGACACCAATGTGTATATACATACATCTATCACGAGACAGATACCAATGTGTATGTACATACATCTATCACGAGACAGATACCAATGTGTATATGCATACATCTATCACGAGACAGATACCAATGTGTATATACATACATCTATCACGAGACAGATACCAATGTGTATATACATACATCTATCACGAGACAGATACCAATGTGACATACATCTATCACGAGACAGATACCAGTGTGTATATACATCTATCACGAGACAGATACCAGTGTGACATACATCTATCACGAGACAGATACCAATGTGACATACATCTATCACGAGACAGATACCAGTGTGTATATACATACATCTATCACGAGATAGATACCAATATGTATATACATACATCTATCACAAGACAGATACCAATGTGTATATACATACATCTATCACGAGACAGATACCAGTGTGTATATACATACATCTATCACGAGATAGATACCAATATGTATATACATACATCTATCACAAGACAGATACCAATGTGTATATACATACATCTATCACGAGACAGATACCAATGTGACATACATCTATCACGAGACAGATACCAGTGTGTATATACATACATCTATCACGAGATAGATACCAATGTGTATATGCATACATCTATCACGAGACAGATACCAATGTGTATATACATACATCTATCACGAGACAGATACCAATGTGTATATACATACATCTATCACGAGACAGATACCAATGTGACATACATCTATCACGAGACAGATACCAGTGTGTATATACATCTATCACGAGACAGATACCAGTGTGACATACATCTATCACGAGACAGATACCAATGTGACATACATCTATCACGAGACAGATACCAGTGTGTATATACATACATCTATCACGAGATAGATACCAATATGTATATACATACATCTATCACAAGACAGATACCAATGTGTATATACATACATCTATCACGAGACAGATACCAATGTGTATATACATCTATCACGAGACAGACACCAATGTGTATATACATACATCTATCACGAGATAGATACCAATGTGACATACATCTATCACGAGACAGATACCAGTGTGTATATACATACATCTATCACGAGACAGATACCAATGTGTATATACATACATCTATCACGAGACAGATACCAATGTGACATACATCTATCACGAGACAGATACCAATGTGTATGTACATACATCTATCACGAGACAGACACCAATGTGACATACATCTATCACGAGACAGATACCAATGTGTATATACATACATTTATCACGAGACAGATACCAGTGTGTATATACATACATCTATCACGAGACAGATACCAATGTGTATATACATACATCTATCACGAGACAGATACCAGTGTGTATATACATACATCTATCATGAGACAGATACCAATGTGTATATACATACATCTATCACGAGACAGATACCAATGTGTATATACATACGTCTATCACGAGACAGATACCAATGTGTATATACATACATCTATCACGAGACAGATACCAATGTGACATACATCTATCACGAGACAGATACCAATGTGACATACATCTATCACGAGACAGATACCAATGGGTATATAGCTTTCAGGCATTTTGTTTGCTGGATCTATCCCTCCTGTGAACAGGCAGTGTCAGTCTGTAGAAACTGGTAGCTACCTCACTGAATACTAAACAAGAGGTTCATCACAAACCACCCAGAGCTTGTAAAGTGTTTTGCACAAAGACACAGTCATGTCATCAGAGATAGGTCCACTTTTCTGCTTTCTGCGAAACAAACTATCACAGGTAGGAAGCATGGTTTGTCTTCAGGCAAATTACTAAAATGTTTTGAGTACAGGTTTCGAAAGATCATGACACAAATTCTTATGTATTGTAAATTTCCATATAAAACCTGAGTCATAGGATAAGTTGATATAGACTTCTGTGAAAACTGATTATTTTGTCTTTCCTAAAGATTCTGACTCTTTAAAATCAATGTATTGTAGTATGTACCAAATAAAGTCATTCTAGTATTGCGGTATACTGTGGCCCCCACAGGTCACATGACATCCCGATACTACACATCATTCTAGTATTGCGGTATACTGTGGCCCACGCAGGTCACATGACATCCTGATACTACACATCATTCTAGTATTGCGGTATACTGTGGCCCCCACAGGTCACATGACATCCTGATACTACAAATCATTCTAGTATTGCGGTATACTGTGGCCCACGCAGGTCACATGACATCCTGATACTACACATCATTCTAGTATTGCGGTATACTGTGGCCCACGCAGGTCACATGACATCCTGATACTACACATCATTCTAGTATTGCGGTATACTGTGGCCCACGCAGGTCACATGACATCCTGATACTACACATCATTCTAGTATTGCGGTATACTGTGGCCCACGCAGGTCACATGACATCCTGATACTACACATCATTCTAGTATTGCGGTATACTGTGGCCCACGCAGGTCACATGACATCCCGATACTACACATCATTCTAGTATTGCGGTATCTGTGGCCCACGCAGGTCACATGACATCCTGATACTACACATCATTCTATTATTGCGGTATACTGTGGCCCACGCAGGTCACATGACATCCCGATACTACACATCATTCTAGTATTGTGGTATACTGTGGCCCACGCAGGTCACATGATATCCCGATACTACACATCATTCTAGTATTGCAGTATACTGTGGCCCACGCGGGTCACATGACATCCCGATACTACACATCATTCTAGTATTGCAGTATACTGTGGCCCACGCAGGTCAAATGACATCCCGATACTACACATCATTCTAGTATTGCAGTATACTGTGGCCCACGCAGGTCACATGACATCCTGATACTACACATCATTCTAGTATTGCGGTATCTGTGGCCCACGCAGGTCACATGACATCCTGATACTACACATCATTCTAGTATTGCGGTATACTGTGGCCCACGCAGGTCACATGACATCCCGATACTACACATCATTCTAGTATTGCAGTATACTGTGGTCCCCACAGGTCACATGACATCCTGATTCTACAAATTATAAAAAAAACACACAGTGCTGCAATCTTATAAATAATCATCCATTTAAAACGAAATTAAAATGTAAAATCAGCAAAAAAATAGAATTAAAATAAAAATATTGCAGGAACAATTGACAAGGGAGAATTAAAGCTGGTTACAGGGAGTTTATAAAACAACATGTAGTCTACAAGGCTAATACACAGAAGGCAGTTCGTCCATTACACAGTATTTCTCTATCATAATTACACTTCTTAAGAATATAGTATTATATATAATATGTGTAAATTTCATAATTAAGTCATAAGAATGGATTCACAGTGTATTCTATAAGTGTGTGTGAAATAAAACTTTACTTCATAAATTGTTCATCATACTTAAAAACGTGAAGACATCATCGACTAAATAGTGAAATCAACTTTCACCATTAAATTTTAAAGTTTGAATAAAAGTTGACAATGTGACACTATGAGTGGTTGTACTCTTTAGACATATCTAGGTGTAAACTAAATTTTATGGCAAATTCTGGAAATATCCAGAACTTCAGAAAAAACCTTTGTTTTCTTTAGAGTTGAATTTATTGACCTCTTGTACTTCAGTGAAAGATATAAACTTATTGTCCTTCAGTGAAAGAGAGAAACTTATTGTCCTTCAGTGAAAGAGAGAAACTTATTGTTCTTCAGTGAAAGAGATAAGCTTATTGTCCTTCGGTGAAAGAGAGAAACTTATTGTCCTTCAGTGAAAGAGAGAAACTTATTGTCCTTCAGTGAAAGATATCAACTTATTGTCCTTCAGTGAAAGATATCAACTTATTGTCCTTCAGTGAAAGATATCAACTTATTGTCCTTCAGTGAAAGATATCAACTTATTGTCCTTCAGTGAAAGAGAGAAACTTATTGTCCTTCAGTGAAAGATATCAACTTATTGTCCTTCAGTGAAAGAGAGAAACTTATTGTCCTTCAGTGAAAGATATCAACTTATTGTCCTTCGGTGAAAGAGAGAAACTTATTGTCCTTCAGTGAAAGATATCAACTTATTGTCCTTCAGTGAAAGAGAGAAACTTATTGTCCTTCAGTGAAAGAGAGAAACTTATTGTCCTTCAGTGAAAGAGAGAAACTTATTGTCCTTCAGTGAAAGAGAGAAACTTATTGTCCTTCAGTGAAAGAGAGAAACTTATTGTCCTTCAGTGAAAGAGAGAAACTTATTGTCCTTCAGTGAAAGAGAGAAACTTATTGTACTTATTGAAGTGTACACATATAAAGGCATTTGAATTTCCAACAACACAACAGCAAAAATATGGAAGGATAACATTTCAGTCATGTGTAACTTATTTTTGTTGTCTGGCTCAAATTGTTCCATCATTTATTATTGTAGGTACCTTCTACATTTCTTGTTTTCAAAACTTAACTGATTACCTCCCTTGTTCCACTGTCCAATTATTGTGCCAGCACCAGACTATATGAGTTCAAAGAATGATATCTATTTTTGTAGACAGACTTTGTGGTGTGTTGTGATGGAATTGGAAGACAAAACACCCGAAATATCAATTATATAAATATTGTTGAGAAAACAATGAAAAATGTAAAACTTTGGCATTCTAGGGGCTACATTGTCTATTTACAGTTACCACTGAGGAATCTGTACAGAAAAGAAAAATCATGATATTTCAATTTCAAAGATGAGGAAATAAATGAGCCAAATTGTATGGTTACTGATTAAACTAAAACAAGCAGGCATATTACAGGATATCATTTAATCAGGTAGTGCAAATGATGAATAAAGGGAGGTAAGTGTGAAAGTATTTAAAGCGATATCTCTGATGATGTCAGTATAGGATCTTTGTCTGAAAAAGACTAAATTTCAGGATGACAACCAAGATGTGTATAAAGGTAGACAACTCAGATTTTGCAATTCTTGGGATTTCTTGTTACCTAAAGATCAGATAAACCTACTGTATAATGATGAAGTTTTTTTATGATAATTAAGCATTTTTATAATAAATCTTTTTTTATGATAATAGATATTTTTTATGATAATAAATATTTTGTACAGTCTTTGAATGCCATAACAAACCCTCCTATTAATTAATCTATGTTACATCACATAACTGAAATATAATGTTTCAAAATTTTTATCAAAGTGATTTACATGAATTCTACTCCATCATATGAACCATTTTTTCTTGGTGTCCAAAATGAGATCTACTATTGTTCATTGAGCTGGTTCAGAAACTGAAATCTACCACCTTATTTGTAACTGACCATTTGTAGTGTGTACACCAGTGAAATAAGTTAAAACTTTTCTATAAAATTAAACTTATCTCCCAAACATTCTAATTAGGTATGTAAATTATGTTTACCTCATGAAGTTTTCATACTTCTGCCATTTTGATAAAAAAAGGAAAGAAAAAAAAGCACACAGTTTCAAATCTGTCCTTCCTTTTACATGTATACCAAAATTCCAAAGTCAAATTAAAAAAGAAAAAAAAATCACCTTGTAATTGTACTCAAGGAAAAGAGATGAAAAATAAAACATGGTAATTATTACAATTTACACAAAGCACCACTAGATATATGACAATATAATCATAAAACGTTTTAGCTGTAAAAGGTGGAACAAGCAGAATGTATAATCTAAATGGTAGAACTACTGGAACACATGATGCTGTACTGTCCTGTGTCAAAACTACTGGAACACATGATGCTGTACTGTCCTGTGTCAAAACTACTGGAACACATGATGCTGTATTGTCTTGTGTCAAAACTACTGGAACACATGATGCTGTATTGTCCTGTGTCAAAACTAATGGAACACATGATGCTGTACTGTCCTGTGTCAAAACAACTGGAACACATGATGCTGTATTGTCCTGTGTCAAAATTAATGAAACACATGATGCTGTACTGTCCTGAGTCAAAACTACTGAAACACATGATGCTGTACTGTCCTGTGTCAAAACTACTGGAACACATGATGCTATACTGTACTGTGTCAAAACTACTGGAACACATGATGCTGTACCGTCCTGTGTAAAAATAAATGGAACACATGATGCTGTACTGTCCTGTGTCAAAACTACTGGAACACATGATTCTGTATTGTCCTGTGTCAAAACTACTGGAACACATGATGCTGTATTGTCCTGTGTCAAAATAAATGGAACACATGATGCTGTACTGTCCTGTGTCAAAACTACTGGAACATATGATGCTGTATTGTCTTGTGTCAAAACTAATGGAACACATGATGCTGTACTGTCCTGTGTCAAAACTACTGGAACACATGATGCTGTATTGTCCTGTGTCAAAATAAATGGAACACATGATGCTGTACTGTCCTGTGTCAGAATAAATGGAACACATGATGCTGTATTGTCCTGTGTCAAAAGTAATGGAACACATGATGATGTACTGTCTTGTGTCAAAACTACTGGAACACATGATGCTGTACTGTCCTGTGTCAAAACTACTGGAACACATGATGCTGTACTGTCTTGTGTCAAAACTACTGGAACACATGATGCTGTACTGTCCTGTGTCAAAACTACTGGAACACATGATGCTGTACTGTCTTGTGTCAAAACTACTGGAACACATGATGCTGTACTGTACTGTGTCAAAACTACTGGAACACATGATGCTGTACTGTCTTGTGTCAAAACTACTGGAACACATGATGCTGTACTGTCTTGTGTCAAAACTACTGGAACACATGATGCTGTACTGTCTTGTGTCAAAACTACTGGAACACATGATGCTGTACTGTCTTGTGTCAAAACTACTGGAACACATGATGCTGTACTGTACTGTGTCAAAACTACTGGAACACATGATGCTGTACTGTACTGTGTCAAAACTACTGGAACATATGATGCTGTATTGTCTTGTGTCAAAACTAATGGAACACATGATGCTGTACTGTCCTGTGTCAGAATAAATGGAACACATGATGCTGTACTGTCCTGTGTCAAAAGTAATGGAACACATGATGCTGTACTGTCTTGTGTCAAAACTACTGGAACACATGATGCTGTACTGTCCTGTGTCAAAACTACTGGAACACATGATGCTGTACTGTCTTGTGTCAAAACTACTGGAACACATGATGCTGTACTGTCTTGTGTCAAAACTACTGGAACACATGATGCTGTACTGTCTTGTGTCAAAACTACTGGAACACATGATGCTGTACTGTCTTGTGTCAAAACTACTGGAACACATGATGCTGTACTGTCTTGTGTCAAAACTACTGGAACACATGATGCTGTACTGTCTTGTGTCAAAACTGTCTTTATTCTAAAAAATCATAATTTGTATAATGTATAAAAGCAAATAAAAAAGCATAATTGTAACAAATATTTCATATAATGTGCAAAAAATCAAACATCAAAGTTTAGCAACAGAAAAGCATTAATCAGCGATGATTTATCATCAGTAAAATCAGCAGAATTGAGAACATATGTACATTTTAAAAACAGTTACATATTAAGTGACAATTACAAACATATATAGCTTTAACAGATAAATACATATGTAGTCCCAACTTATTTATATATATACCTGTAAAAAGACTCCAAGTACAGCCTCCAATTACCTACATATATACACATATACATACACAGACTTAATATATACCTGGCTAACTGATTTCTGTGAACTGTGTTTTTTTGTATTATAAGGTAAATAGAAGATTCCGTTCAAATCATGATATTTACTGTCCAATAATGTTTGCTTTATTCAGTAAAGACTATGACACCAAATTTGAGCAACACAAAACTGAAATAAATTAGGGTCAAACTTCATTTTCTCAAACTCATATAATTTGAAGACCTTAAATTTTAAGTATGTCGACAGCCCCATGCATCATCATACCAAATATTCAAACGTATTTAAATCAAATACTCGGATATCTCCAAGTATTTCCATGGCCCTTCTTACTTTGAGCTATAATGAAGTTTGACTGCATAACCAAAATGTTGAACATTTGCAAATTCCAGCACAAGTGTTCAACAATTATTTCTGGACCCAACAGTAAAATCTGGCATTTATCAGTTATTACCCCTAGTATTGTATTTTTCAATTTTCTAAATTTAAGTCTGAAGAGATGTTGTTTCAATATTAATGATTATCTAACATTTAAAAAGACCAAAGTTGTTAATGAATTTCCTGGTGAATTTATCGGAGAACTTCTCTCCTACAGAAATAGATGATTCGCTATACTTCACGCTGGTCATACAACTGATTTGGACATCATGAATATTCTAATGATTATTTAATGGTGAATCTGTCACAACTTATTCTCACTCTTCATCAAATGTTTAATCCACATGATCTTCTTTATCAATTTGTCTAGACAGCAGTCTAGCAAAGTTATCTCCCTTCCTGTAATATTATGACGATGACATTTTTGGTTTTTCTTTTATCAATTTCATATTCCAAAATCTACATGTGCCTCTTAAAGAGTTCTTCAGTTATCTCAAAAATGAAAAAAAATATCATCTGTCGCCAACATGTGTTGAGGACATCATATGTAGGCCTTCCGAGTAAACCAAGGAGCTTGCTTCACATAAATTATCTATATCATCACACTTATTTACTTAAATACAATTGTCACGAAACACAAAAAAGAATTTATCCTTCTTTTTTTCATTTGAGTATAGAAAGAAATTCAGTAGGATAAAGATTTGGTAATCAAATTATGTGATAATTTATGATTCAACCTTTTTACAATTATTAACAAAACTGAAAAAATTTCAATCAAAAATATACATCTCTAAATTACTAATATTATGTAACATATACATCTCTGAATTCACGATGATAATCACCAGGAAAAAATTGGGTATTTTTTTTTAATTAGATTTTAAAATAAAACAGAGCTGAGATTTCAAGGAATTTTAGCTACAGATCGAGATAAAAGACGATTCTGGGTTAGAAATATTGAGTCAGAATTGTTCCATGGGACTAAATTGTATAAAATTGATATTTTCTAAAATCTTATTATATTGACTAGCGATACACCATTGATATTTACATACAAACACTGTTAAAGAAAGCAGAGAATTATTAACACAATATCATCCCATGGCATTAAACCTTGGTAACCGAGGCAACGTACAGCCATTTCATCACGAGCTGGCTTTGATGAACTTGCAGACCTTTTCATGCGCTCTCTGGCAGGATTCCTTAAAGTGACCTTGAAGGAAAGAGAACAAAATCAGGATTAAATCTTCAATCCAAGAAACATTGATATACTTTCTACAACAACAAAGTAAAAAATGCTTAAATTTCACAACATATGACATTTTCTTACAATACGTTACGTAATGAGTAGTGTTTAAGGTATTTCTTTCACTAAAATTCACTTTTGAAAGATTTTCAAAAATGTTGAGACTAACAGAAATATTGTACATAACAACCAGGGGCTTGTATGACCTGTTTCTAAAACAATACAGAAGTTCTGTACCAAAGTGAGTTAATAACATCAGTGTAATGATTTGACCTAGAGTAAAATGCTCTAACTAAAATAAAACACTGATTTCAGATATACACCGAAATATTATATCGGGTACTTCACTAACCCTAATACTAGTAATCAGTAAGAAACGGGGTTTTATTTTCAAAAATAAATCGATAGAAACCCACAAAAAAAAAAATCAAATTATTTCAAAAAGCTGTTGTGAACTATATATCTTGTACATTTTTATTTTGATTTCTGCAAGAGAGGTCAAAGTTCAAATTCTCAACCAATCAAAAGACCAGAAAGTCATAGACCACTACTATTATATATCATATATTTATCGATCATCATCACATTTACACAGTGGTCTGTGAGTGGAATAACACAACATATCGTGGTATAAATGTATTTATAATATCTGATACACAACAATATATGTTCTACCTTCATTTACTATATATGTTCTACCTTCATTTACAATATATGTTCTACCTTCATTAACAATATATGTTCTACCTTCATTTACAATATATGCTCTACCTTCATTAACAATATATGTTCTGTCATATGGAAATCTAAAATTTCTAGCAGAATTTTTTTTCTATCAATAACAATGATTTCCCATTGTGGTGTTTCAACAATTTTTCATGTAGTGATGACATTGCTGATTTGACTTGTAGGTTGGCAGTGGTACCAAGACTACTCATGTTTTTGTTGTATAAAAATTGCAAATTCATCAAAATAACAAAAATTTGGAGTCTATTGATTCACATTTGATATAAACTTTATCTATTGTGAAACCAGTTACTTCAATTTAAACTCATCACTCTCGTTGGCCTAAATGCAAGTGTGCAGGATGCTTTACTAAGGGAGGAAACTGGGGTACCTGGGGTGGGGGAGGGAAACCCACATGGTCAGTCAGGTGACCATTAACTATTCAGGTCTGCTCAGAGTATCAAACCTAGGACTTAACCACAGTGCCACCTAATAACCTAAATAATTTCTGGTTAAATCTGTAAATCTGTAGTAATAGTGATAACGATAACACAGATGAAATAAGCGACACGTATAAAATGTAACAAAAAAACACAATTTTTTTACCATTCTTTCTCAGAATCATCATTTTTTATTGACATTTTCAATAAAAAAATTACTGACTTACCTATGTAAAAATTCAAAATGTAAAAGTGTAAATCTACCCATTGGTAAGAACACTACAAATATAATTTTGACCAAAAGGAAACAAAATTATTGGGAAATAAAGTTAAGATAAACCTTTCACTCCCTGTCTTTTTATTCTAAACAAAATCAGTAGAGGGGTTTCATCAGATAACATTTGAAAATGATTTTTATTTCAAAATTAGTCGATGATGACCTTTCACTTTAACTGATGACCACCACATTCAAATCATGTATAGATATGGTGGTGTGATGTTAAGGATGTAAGTATGAAGTTTATCTAAAGTCTCATGATTAAATCTTGTACACAACCTTTTCACACATGGATGCACAGACAGACACACCCCACATATACAAACAGTGAAAGTCATTATCATATTGTATCGCTGTCTTTAACTGGAGAGAGGAGGGTGTGGTGGTCAGTAAAATAACCTTTAACCTTGACCTTACCTGGGAGATGGAAAAAGCCATGTGTTACTCCTCTCACACAAAATGTCTGTGACCTGATTCCTGCTGTCTTCAGCTTTTCATGGTACGCTGTAACAATCAAAGCACAGATATGTCTGTAATATGTGTTACAAGGGACAAAGCAGAGAGATGTCTGTAATATGTGTTACAAGGGACAAAGCAGAGATATGTCTGTAATATGTGTTACAAGGGACAAAGCAGAGAGATGTCTGTAATATGTGTTACAAGGGACAAAGCACAGATATGTCTGTAATATGTGTTACAAGGGACAAAGCAGAGATATGTCTGTAATATGTGTTACAAGGGACAAAGCACAGATATGTCTGTAATATGTGTTACAAGGGACAAAGCACAGATATGTCTGTAATATGTGTTACAAGAGACAAAGCAGAGAGATGTCTGTAATATGTGTTACAAGAGACAAAGCAGAGAGATGTCTGTAATATGTGTTACAAGAGACAAAGCAGAGAGATGTCTGTAATATGTGTTACAAGGGACAAAGCAGAGAGATGTCTGTAATATGTGTTACAAGAGACAAAGCAGAGATATGTCTGTAATATGTGTTACAAGGGACAAAGCAGAGAGATGTCTGTAATATGTGTTACAAGAGACAAAGCAGAGAGATGTCTGTAATATGTGTTACAAGAGACAAAGCACAGATATGTCTGTAATATGTGTTATGTCTGTAATATGTGTTACAAGGGACAAAGCAGAGAGATGTCTGTAATATGTGTTACAAAGCAGAGAGATGTCTGTAATATGTGTTACAAGAGACAAAGCAGAGAGATGTCTGTAATATGTGTTACAAGAGACAAAGCACAGATATGTCTGTAATATGTGTTACAAGAGACAAAGCAGAGAGATGTCTGTAATATGTGTTACAAGGGACAAAGCAGAGAGATGTCTGTAATATGTGTTACAAGAGACAAAGCAGAGAGACGTCTGTAATATGTGTTACAAGGGACAAAGAAGAGAGATGTCTGTAATATGTGTTACAAGGGACAAAGCAGAGAGATGTCTGTAATATGTGTTACAAGGGACAAAGCACAGATATGTCTGTAATATGTGTTACAAGGGACAAAGCACAGATATGTCTGTAATATGTGTTACAAGGGACAAAGCAGAGAGATGTCTGTAATATGTGTTACAAGAGACAAAGCACAGATATGTCTGTAATATGTGTTACAAGAGACAAAGCAGTGATATGTCTGTAATATGTGTTACAAGAGACAAAGCACAGATATGTCTGTAATATGTGTTACAAGGGACAAAGCAGAGATATGTCTGTAATATGTGTTACAAGGGACAAAGCACAGATATGTCTGTAATATGTGTTACAAGAGACAAAGCAGAGATATGTCTGTAATATGTGTTACAAGGGACAAAGCAGAGAGATGTCTGTAATATGTGTTACAAGAGACAAAGCAGAGAGATGTCTGTAATATGTGTTACAAGAGACAAAGCACAGATATGTCTGTAATATGTGTTACAAGAGACAAAGAAGAGAGATGTCTGTAATATGTGTAACAAGGGAGATAATTCTGATGTGACCATTCAACCATATTTCATATGTCAAGGAACATTTATTTCAGCTTATAAAAATAAAATCAGTTTTCAGGTTTTTATTAACAAATTCATCTTCGACATAGCAGACTTTTACACTATCATCAATGCCTGGTAATTACCCTCCTAATACCCTTATTGTGTCACACTGTAGATAACATCAGCGAGCGATAGTCTGGTTACTTATAGAATCAAGCATACCTGTAGTCTCTTTGATAAAGATAAAAGGAATCTTATGTCAGCTATAAGTTGAAGACAAGAATATCAGTCTAGAGCTAATTAGGTAATTATGTCTGTAACTAAATAAATAGTGTGTTTAAAGTCTTCTTTTTTCTCATTACCATAGTCTTCCAATAATCAGGGACAAGTCTGGCCAAAATACTTACCCATATGTACTAAAATAGGATTTCCTTGACCTACACCGAGCTCACTTCTCCACTCGGAGTCAGAGGTGATGTATTGGCCCAGCACTTTTTTTTATGGAAATAAGCCCACCCTATAACTGAGTTGAGGTAATGTGTTGGAACCCCAGGACATTTTCACCGCAATATGCCCATTCTTGACAGAGTCAAGGTAATGTGTTCACTTACGAGCCAATGACTGAGTTGAAGTAATGTGTCACGCCTCCCCTCCCCCTCCCCCCTCTCATATTTTAATGACATATTAGAAGTAATGTAAATTGTATCAATCATAAGACTTGAAACAAAGACGGCTGCTAGGAATCTACCACAACCTGCCGATGAGTTCCTCACAGATTTACTTACCATAACCTGCATCTTTAAGAACATCAAATTCTGCTAAGATGATCAGCGCAGGTGGCAGACAGTTAAACTTCTCATTTAGAATAGGTGATGCTAGAACTGTCTCCCTATCAGAATCATCAATGTAGTTTTTAGAGAACCTAGAAATGCATCAACATTTCATCTTATACATGTTTTCTAGCATTGAGAGGAAAACAATGCATAACTTAAAATCAGATTAAAGAATTGAATTAATATATATTGAAATATGTTGAAAACAAAAAACAAAAACACAGAAGTATCATTGATATTTACACAATATTTTCAGACAAGTTCAGAACACCATTCTCAAAATATCAATACTAATATTGTCATAGAAAAGAGACCAAACATTGCTGATTCAAATATATGTGCAATGATGGCCACTGACAAGGATTTCAATTTTAACCTTGACCTTTTAAGCCATTTAAATTGTGACCTTGACCCTTAAAACCTGATTGACCTTGACTACATACCACTGAGTCATCTCTTTAGAAAGTCCTGGGAAGTTTTCAAATTCTTCCTGAGATGGATACTGTTTTCTATAGTCTACATTAGGGTACACCAATACCTGTAAGGAAAACCAGATTTCATAAATAACCTAGTACAAGTGTTGTATAAGAATATTGATAAAGTTTTCATACAATACATAGGTCCTTCCTTCAGCATGCTCACAACCAAATCCCTTTAAAGCCTCAACATACTGTGAATCAGTTATATTAAATGTGGGTTTGAATTCCGCGTTAATATGCAAGGTAAGTCAATTGTGAATGCAAATCCCTTGTGATTATTTGTACACAAATAATTCTTGATATCTGATTATGTTACTGATATCAGAGTCCATATATCTCATACAGCATTGTTCCCGTGCATTGTACTTAATATATGAAACAACTCAAACATGGTACAAAAGTTCCCACAAATAACTTTTAATAAAATTTTAGAGCTAGATACAACAGAGCCAAACAATGAAGTAAACTGCATCATACAGCTGTTTTCCTCCTTCTAGGACTCGTCAGTGATTCCAAGGGCCTAAAGATTGAGGCCTAGGAGGCGACTGAGGAAATTCCAAGGTGATCCAAAGAAAAGTCAAAATCCAGATGAAGAGGTGCTCAATGCTTCAATAAATTTTGTAGTTTTCATACACAAGATAATTTTAGAACATGTCAAATACCTATGTATATTCTGAACTGTGGCAGTATTCAGATGAATTAAAATATGTCATGCTCAAATAGATCTTACTATTCACAGGAATCCTATAAACAGCCATTTATTTCAGGCAGACATTATCACAGATCATTGATCCATATTACCATGTACAACCCTGGTAAATATAATATACCACCTGAACTCAATGATTTGAGTGTAAAACTAGCTAGCCACAGGTCCCAGGTTTGATCTGAACCAGAGATATTGAAATAAATAATTACCTCTGTTACAATATATACCAGTTTGTGTACATGTATGCACAATGAAAGTTTTCTTTAAGACTGAGCTTTAATATTTGTACAATTTGCACATGTGTATACATGAATATTGATATACCATATATTGAGATATTTTTGGAATGAGCAATTTTTATGAAAATCCTCAAAATTTATCAATTTTAATTGTTGCATATTTCATTTTTCATGCACTTTCATTGTCACAGAAAACACACCTAAAATTCCTAGAATAACTTACCTTTGTTTGTACACATATATAAATAGAACAGAAAACACACCTAAAATTCCTAGAATAACTTACCTTTGTTTGTTTGTAGGCATATATAATTAAATAAATAACCCTTGAAAAATGAAGAATTGCTACACACTTGATATCAGTCCCTTTTCCACAACCTCAGACTTACCAATATTCACAAGCTGTGCAATTCCTGTTTTTATGAAGCCATAGATTACATATCAAACAATATCAAATTTCACATTGCGTGTTTGTTTTTTTTTGTTTTGATTTTTTTACACGATTTTGACAGCCACTAAATTTGCAAGCATTAAAAAGGAGCACAAAATCCTTGATATATGATAATGTAGTATAATTCTTATGACGAAAATATTTTCAATTTTCTAAACAAAGTAACACCATAACCATGACCCTTGACCTATAGCCCTTCTTTTCTAGATATTTTGTAATTCCTTTTAGTAAGTTCAGATCCAACAGGAAGTTTGATTTTCAGTAGACTTTTTGAAAGTGATCAAATTACATTACAAACACAGAATGTAAATGTTTTCACAGAGACTGAAGGATAAAAAAATAGGTTCCTCTAAACAGCCACAATCCTGGTAGGAGCCTAGAAAACAAATACTTATAGATATCTAAACTCTGAGACATACAGAGGCTGGATGTACCTGATAGTCAAACTTAGATAGATACAGAGGCTGGATGTACCTGATAGTCAAACTTAGATAGATACAGAGGCTGGATGTACCTGATAGTCAAACTTAGATAGATACAGAGGCTGGATGTACCTGATAGTCAAACTTAGATAGATACAGAGGCTGGATGTACCTGATAGTCAAACTTAGATAGATACAGAGGCTGGATGTACCTGATAGTCAAACTTAGATACAGAGGCTGGATGTACCTGATAGTCAAACTTAGATACAGTGTACCAAAAACTTAGATAGATACAGAGGCTGGATGTACCTGATAGTCAAACTTAGATACAGAGGCTGGATGTACCTGATAGTCAAACTTAGATAGATACAGAGGCTGGATGTACCTGATAGTCAAACTTAGATACAGAGGCTGGATGTACCTGATAGTCAAACTTAGATACAGAGGCTGGATGTACCTGATAGTCAAACTTAGATAGATACAGAGGCTGGATGTACCTGATAGTCAAACTAAGATAGATACAGAGGCTGGATGTACCTGATAGTCAAACTAAGATAGATACAGAGGCTGGATGTACCTGATAGTCAAACTTAGATAGATACAGAGGCTGGATGTACCTGATAGTCAAACTTAGATACAGAGGCTGGATGTACCTGATAGTCAAACTTAGATAGATACAGAGGCTGGATGTACCTGATAGTCAAACTTAGAAACAGAGGCTGGATGTACCTGATAGTCAAACTTAGATAGATACAGAGGCTGGATGTACCTGATAGTCAAACTTAGATAGATACAGAGGCTGGATGTACCTGATAGTCAAACTTAGATAGATACAGAGGCTGGATGTACCTGATAGTCAAACTTAGATAGATACAGAGGCTGGATGTACCTGATAGTCAAACTTAGATAGATACAGAGGCTGGATGTACCTGATAGTCAAACTTAGATAGATACAGAGGCTGGATGTACCTGATAGTCAAACTTAGAAACATACTTAGAAACAGAGGCTGGATGTTCCTGATAGTCAAACTTAGATACAGAGGCTGGATGTACCTGATAGTCAAACTTAGATAGATACAGAGGCTGGGCTGGATGTACCTGATAGTCAAACTTAGATAGATACAGAGGCTGGATGTACCTGATAGTCAAACTAAGATAGATACAGAGGCTGGATGTACCTGATAGTCAAACTTAGAAACAGAGGCTGGATGTACCTGATAGTCAAACTTAGATAGATACAGAGGCTGGATGTACCTGATAGTCAAACTTAGATAGATACAGAGGCTGGATGTACCTGATAGTCAAACTTAGATAGATACAGAGGCTGGATGTACCTGATAGTCAAACTTAGATAGATACAGAGGCTGGATGTACCTGATAGTCAAACTTAGAAACAGAGGCTGGATGTACCTGATAGTCAAACTTAGATAGATACAGAGGCTGGATGTACCTGATAGTCAAACTTAGATAGATACAGAGGCTGGATGTACCTGATAGTCAAACTTAGATAGATACAGAGGCTGGATGTACCTGATAGTCAAACTTAGATAGATACAGAGGCTGGATGTACCTGATAGTCAAACTTAGATGGATGTACCTGATAGTCAGAGGCTGGATGTACCTGATAGTCAAACTTAGATAGATACAGAGGCTGGATGTACCTGATAGTCAAACTTAGATAGATACAGAGGCTGGATGTACCTGATAGTCAAACTTACAGAGGCTGGATGTAGATAGATACAGAGGCTGGATGTACCTGATAGTCAAACTTAGATAGATACAGAGGCTGGATGTACCTGATAGTCAAACTTAGATACAGAGGCAGAGGCTGGATGTACCTGATAGTCAAACTTAGATAGATACAGAGGCTGGATGTACAGATAGTCAAACTGGATGTACCTGATAGTCAAACTTAGATAGATACAGAGGCTGGATGTACCTGATAGTCAAACTTAGATAGATACAGAGGCTGGATGTACCTGATAGTCAAACTTAGATAGATACAGAGGCTGGATGTACCTGATAGTCAAACTTAGATAGATACAGAGGCTGGATGTACCTGATAGTCAAACTTAGATAGATACAGAGGCTGGATGTACCTGATAGTCAAACTTAGATAGATACAGAGGCTGGATGTACCTGATAGTCAAACTTAGATACAGAGGCTGGATGTACCTGATAGTCAAACTTAGATAGATACAGAGGCTGGATGTACCTGATAGTCAAACTTAGATAGATACAGAGGCTGGATGTACCTGATAGTCAAACTTAGATAGATACAGAGGCTGGATGTACCTGATAGTCAAACTTAGATAGATACAGAGGCTGGATGTACCTGATAGTCAAACTTAGATATGTACCTGATAGTCAGAGGCTGGATGTACCTGATAGTCAAACTTAGATACAGAGGCTGGATGTACCTGATAGTCAAACTTAGATAGATACAGAGGCTGGATGTACCTGATAGTCAAACTTAGATAGATACAGAGGCTGGATGTACCTGATAGTCAAACTTAGATACAAACTTAGATACAGAGGCTGGATGTACCTGATAGTCAAACTTGTACCTGATAGATACAGAGGCTGGATGTACCTGATAGTCAAACTTAGATAGATACAGAGGCTGGATGTACCTGATAGTCAAACTGGATGTACCTGAGATAGATACAGAGGCTGGATGTACCTGATAGTCAAACTTATAGATACAGAGGCTGGATGTACCTGATAGTCAAACTTAGATAGATACAGAGGCTGGATGTACCTGATAGTCAAACTTAGATACAGAGGCTGGATGTACCTGATAGTCAAACTTAGATAGATACAGAGGCTGGATGTACCTGATAGTCAAACTTAGATAGATACAGAGGCTGGATGTACCTGATAGTCAAACTAAGATAGATACAGAGGCTGGATGTACCTGATAGTCAAACTTAGATAGATACAGAGGCTGGATGTACCTGATAGTCAAACTTAGATACAGAGGCTGGATGTACCTGATAGTCAAACTTCGATAGATACAGAGGCTGGATGTACCTGATAGTCAAACTACGATAGATACAGAGGCTGGATGTACCTGATAGTCAATGACAGTCCTTAGTTGTTGTGCCACCACAGCCGCCAGTCTGCCCCCGGCACTGTGACCTCCGACCCCGACTGTACTATCATTGACGGCGCCTGAGAAACAGAAAGCATGCAAGTAAGAAAAAACCTACCTGGTAACCTATAACACTGTGTAGCTGGTGAGCTACAGTGGCCGCAAGCTGTCCCCCCGCACTGTCTCCGCCTACACCCACGGTACTGTTGTTGACAGCACCTAATACATATAGAAAAACTAGTTTCACAAAACCAACACATATTTACAAGGCATGCATGTACAACATTAGCATACACTGTTGGCTTGGAAACAGAGTTATACTTTTGGATTTAGAAAATTCAGTGTGAAATCCCGTGTGAATTAAACACAGTAATTTTTTCCAGTTTCAAAAAAAATATACTGAAAATTAAAAAAAAAAAACTACATTTTTTTTAATGTAAAACTATTGTCAATGATAAGAGGTCAGTACGCATGCTGATTTTGAAAACTGCCGTGCATCATAGAGACATGAAAACAAATAACAACCACATGAATATGCCAACACATCAAAATGGCTGAGGAATTTACTTGTTAAAAATCAATAACTAATTTTACAGTGTTTCTGAAATGTAAAGAAAAATCTACAAAAATATCAGAGACATTAATTATTCATTAAAATATTGAAACACATAGAATTAAATTTAGAGGCAAAGTGTTTCATCTTTTCTGTTTTTCTAAATTCGTTTTGTCTATTGGAAAACAAATCTGAGGAAGTATTTTTTAACTCTGATAAATATTTGAATCCTAGAAATATCTGTTTTAAGACAACCTAGACACAATGAAACATCAGTTCCTGTTTTTCTCTTTAATATTTATTTACCTAGTAGAGACTTATTCATGGTTACCCAGCGTACCACACACTTGGCATCATCGTTACTGGCAGGAAAGCGATGTTCTGGTCCCAGGCGATATTCAACATTAACAACCACACATGGGGCATCTCTGTAAAAGATAACTTGATGTCAAATTCAACTTATTATCACTTTTTCCTGTGACAAATGAAACGTGATATTAAGCACTTTCCATTCTATAAATATGTTTATGTAACACCTTGTGACAAACTTAACCGTACTTTCCTTTCATCTGCTTCCATCTGGGACTACAAAAATGATCAATACATGTTGATTCAATTTACTCTGCAATTGTTGTGACATAGATCTCAACAGATTGCTGATTCAAAGGGGTCTTGACATCAAAACATTTTATGATCCTTATTGGTTCTAGAATAGTAGCTTTTCCCTCTTTCTCCCTTTGTGCCTCTTACTGATATTTTCCCTTAAAGTGTTAGTGTATCGTTTTATAAGATTTAAATAAGAAAGACATTAGCACCTAAATAAGAAAATGTCGAAAACCGCATGTAAATTGATTCACTACGACCGATGATATGGCCTGTCAATCATCCCAGTTTGCACCTGACTGGTAAAGCCAATCAGAGTGTAGCGGATATGTGTGTAGTGTAGTGCACATGAAATCGTGACGTCACAAGGTGAACACATTCAACATGGATGCCTACAGCGATAGTGGAAGCGATGGGACAGAAGACTCACAATCAGATTGCGACCTTCATATGGGATACTCTTCTTCTGATTTTGAAGTGGAGCATTCTGAAGGTATTCGACCTTATCGTTTTGAGCCAGAGCTAGGAAGTGACGACGATGAAGAAAGCGGCAATCGAGGACCGCTTGGGCTCAACCGAATGGTACGTAGACCTATATTAAGGCCCAATATAAGAATACCTTGATACTTACGGCCTTTTAATGGCCAAAGTATTTTTATTGAGCCTTAAAATTTTCGTTAAACGGAACCGTCAACTTTGCCTTCATGTATATTATAACATAACTTAACCAGGCAACATAAAACTATATCGCTGGACGAGTAATCTCGTCACTACGAACTTGGTCGGCTTGCCCATAAAGGATATGCGATGTTGTTAACCTAACATCTATACTGAGTATATATTTTTCCATCTATAAATTATCAGTTATTATTATATTAATTATTCTGTCAATAAGAATATATATAGGCCTGATCTCAATCTCTACAAAATATGTTATTGTGTACCAATGGTAATGTTGTTTGGTGAGTTTTGTAGGGAAAATATCCAGAGCATCTTGACAGAGGAAGTTGTATCTGCTCAAAAATAAATATTAAAATCCATCTACACCATTTGAAAACTACTAAATTCTGCTTGGAGCAAATAAGTTAACTAGGAAGTAAACACAGATTAGACTTCAGAGCAGCATGGAGAAGCTGCAAATCCACTTGGGACAAACACAGATTATGTTTTAGTGTTTTTTTGTTATATTTAATCCTTCACAAGGACAAATCAACTTTATTTCATATAAATATTCCTGTTGACAAAATATCCTTTGACTGATGTGATGAACACATGAAATAACACCTAGAATATCTAATAAAAAAAATAAGGGCAATCCAAAAAATCAGTATTTCTGGGAATTTATTTGGTTTTAGAGTAGAACTACTCTGTAACAAATATAACTTTCAATACCAAACAACTTTCAATAACAAATGCAATTTCCAATAACAATCTCTAACAATGCTTATGCGTTAAACATAATTCAGAATGACTATTTTACAGGTGCAAATGTGAAAACTGTCGAGAGATGCCAACAGTCCCTGAAAGTATTTGTTGCACTGAAATTGCACAGATCCAACACATCAAGAATGAGTTTCCACACCTGAACTGCATCACACAGCACCCTGGATTTCCTTCTGTTTGCCTAGATGTGTATGTGTTGCGTACAGCATATCAAGCCTTTAGACAGTACCATAATGGCAACATACCCGATGGTCCAGCGTAAGTAATAGCTATCCATTGAATGTTACATGTATATGATGTGAAATATCATACAGAGATTTGTGATTATCTGACAATTTGTTTGTTTTTCCCCTTATAAAACCTCATCTATTATTGGACTTTTGCAGTAAGAATACCAAACAAGTTCAAGTGCTGAGACTGAAAGACACCTGTGAATTATAATTTATTATAATTTATAATACCAAAATGAAAACATGACAATGCATCTGTATTTCTTGTTTATCTTTTTTCAGGCGAAACCGCTACACTGCCTACCGACAGTTTGTCCGATGGTGCTGGGGTTTTCTGGGGCGAAATGTACGAGTCCCACTTCCAGCATGTGCTGTAAATCTCATACGACAGACATTCCCGCCTGGTGATGGTGAAGAATTGAGGGGTTTCAATTATGGAGACTGAATGAAAAGTATGGTTTTGTGAATGACTAGTTTCAAGCGAAACGGGATTGGACTGATGACACAGCTTCTAGTTTTGAAGGCCGTTCAAAGGTGCTGCATAGTGCTGGAGGTGCATCCATCAGGACATCTTGTGTTTTAGTCATTCTGGTGTTTGTTGCCTTGTTGACTGTTATTTGTAGCAGCTCTTGAACGTAATCTGTCATTAAAAAAAGAAGACATTTCAATGGATTGTTGCCTTTAATTTATGTGTAGTGCCGGTCACTGCCGGTGTCATGCATAATATGTAGCCCCCGACCAAAATGTAATCGGATACTTTTTATTCCTACATAAAACATACCCCCATTGCTTAAAAGGTAACCCCCTACCCAAAATCTTCAATTTTATTTTTTTTCCCAAACTGAATAGTGAAGTTATGAAAAATGACCCAGGGGTTCCCACGATTTAGTATACTTACCGAAAGTTGGCTCCATTTTCACTTCACGGACTGTGTATTCTCCTTTCTTGTGTTTGGGATACACAATGTTGTAACAAGTGTTACCATCTTTGGTGACTGCTGGGTCCCTGCCTCCATTTTCATTGTAATGAAGGGCACCGAGTAGAAGTCTGCAATATAAACAAGAAAATAATCAGTACAGTAGTTAACAGAAGTTCAATTTGAAGTTTGAAAACTAGAAAACATATGTTAGACATAAATGCGTTTGCTCTGGCAAGGTTTTTGATGATTATTCTATAAATAGCATGTCAGAGGTTTACTGATATGTTACACATATCTAGTTCGATTAAAACCATGAAGGAATATTTTTGCTTCTAATGTGACATTTACACTCATTAGGATAATATTCAATGCACAAGATTGGTAAATAATAGTGATACAAATAAGTATCAATTTTAAACCTTACCTGCATACCATCCCATAATAGGAGAAGCCATGCATTTTTGGTGCGAAGTGGTTGATGACAGAGTGATATCCTTCCAACTCTGATGTCTGTTGGTTGGTCGAAAGCATCGGAATATCCATCTTCATCTGTCGGTTGTCCAGGATAGGCAGCAATTTCTCCAAGCTCTTTGTGCCTGAAAGTAATGTATCATCATAAAACTCAGAAAGCATTGAGATTCATAAAGAACTTAATTGACAAATATGATTTTATTTCTTTTGTTTTTATTCAAATAAATTTCTTTTTGTAATTATTTATTTTTTCAACTTTATTTGTTTTTTAAATTGGCCCAGATGTTAGCTCCCGTGGAAATTCATGGGAAGAGGATACTGAAGTGCTCAGAGAAAACCAATGTGGTCAGGCACTTCCTGTTTAAAATACATGATAAAGTCTGAAAAGATTCAATTTTTTTAAGCAACAGATTATTCTAGTGTTGTAGCAGTGCACATACCTGGCTTCAGCCATCGTTTTCTTCGTTCCAGTCCAGTGAGGTCAGGATGCAGGCACTTGGGAAACTTCTTACCATGGCCCTCATGGATGTTTTGTATATGGTTTCCAAGTGACTGCCATTTTTCCATCATCAAATCTTTATCTGCATCTGGTGTGGATGCTGCCACCCAGTATAGATGGTTGGTAATACTTCTGATCCAGGTGCTCAGCTCTCCACAATCTTTCTCCTTTGACAAGGCCAACACTTTCTTCTTAAGTCCTAGAAATAAAAAGCGTCAATTTGTTTTCCAAGCTTTCAAAAATGTCAGTTTTCTTTGTCGAGCAAAGAATATGTATAAATGACCAATGTCTTGTATCGAAACTGCTGATAGCAATTCACTACGTCCAAGTTGTAATTATTATAGTTCCCTCAAGCACATGTATACTTGAGTAGTAACATTGGAGCAATATTTAAATTATTTTACACTCTATGACAATTACCTTTAGCTACATGCCACACATCTACACAGTGTTTGGTGTCGGTCATGTTCTCTCTCACCCACTTTCTAATTTGAACATGGCGGTCAGTGACAATGGTGTGGATGTCGATGTCATGATCTTGTAGGAAAGCAATGCTGCGTGACAGTCCCTCTTTTTCCATATGACAGCTACTCTTCACTTCATTACTCTAAAATGGAGACAGCTTAATATTACAACTATTTATAAGTCTTGTGATCATGATCAACACAGGTGAAGTCCATGTAACTTAAGTTCTAAAACAACCACATTTCATTTGAATATCTGCGGGTATCTGAGATAGCGAAGAAAAAGAACAAAGTTGTGTACTTGTAAAATAAATCACAAAGAAAACCTAATATTTTACCATAAATAGGCTAAATAAGAGTATACATATAAGAGTATACAATCACCTTTAGGCAAAAGTATTCTCATTTTTTAACCATTATGTGTAAAGTTTGATTGAGACAAAACTAAATATCTGGGGAAAGGAGGCAGTGTTTGGAATATGGACACAAGCATATATGGTAAACCAAGGTTTCTCTCCCCACCCACTCACCTTTATAACTGTTTATAATATTACATTTAATTACCTGCACTAACTGCACATCAATGACCTGTCCTTGGTCCAAGTCCATGACTGAGTAGCTGCCAAACTTTGCTGAGTGGCCCGGTGTGTCACAACGACCATCTCCACCAATACATATGGGACGGTTGTTTCTTTGTATTTCTTCAAGATACATCCTCTGTCGCTCCTTCCACAAATCCACAATTGCAGGCTGCAAGTAGTTCCTCTGGTGCTTTATGAAAGTTTCCTTGGAAATGGCTGGACAATTCATAAAGTCAAATATCCTAAGGGTCTTGGCTGGAAGGGAACCAGAGAAAAGAATCCCACATGAAAGCTTCAGGTTCCCCAGAGGAATACTCCCTACCAGTGGCTGGCTATTCCACAACCTACTGTGTCCACAAACACCACAGTCCTGTTCGACTTTTATAAGAGTCCCAACATTGTTTATTATGTTCCCCAGGGAGGGTGATGAGCACTGTGGACAAACCTGGAACAAGCTCATCAAACTCTGTTCACTGACAAGGTATAGTCTGTCTTCTTTCCGAGTCCTGAAAAGTGAAACGAAGATTATTATAGATGGCTCATCACATATCAATCTCAATTCAAACTATAATAGCTGACAAATAGCTTATTTCATCTGAAATCTAGGATATGACTTCTTTGTAGTTTCCCAAATACAATTGTACAATTTATAACTACACCGGTATATTTCAAGTATTTAATAATGGACAAATATTTCAATATTTTTTTTAAAGTTATAAAACATTTTGCTGCAATCAACTCTTTACATATCAGGAAAGACCTCTCACATTTTTTTTCCAATTATGAATACCTAAAATGTTGAACTAGAATCAACATCAGATTGATGGAATATTTCCAAGATGTCAAGAAACAAATTCCGCATAGCGAGAAAAAAAAGATGAACAAAGTGACAAACATGATCGATTGTAAGTACATAATCATAATTGTACAGTAACCAACATTTGTTCATTACCTGTCATCATCATTCAAGCATTCTGAGCCAACATCCGACTCACACTCTGAAGGCTGGTAGTCCGAGTCATCTGCTTCATTTCCATGGGCTGACGATATCCATGATTGGTCCAGCTCATCTGATGTCACAGAGGTGTTGAGTTTGTCTTTGGCTGGCTTCAGGATGTTGCACTGTACCTCAACATTTTTCATCTTTGGTTTATTGGTAGTTTGACATCCTGTTACAAAATAATGACATCAATTAATATAATTATGTATGCAAAATTTATAAGCTAAATACAAATTCACATTTTTTTGAAATATTATTAAATACAAATTCTTAATCTGACAGAGTTTAAAAACAAAATAGGATCTGGATACAAATGCACCAATGGTCAAACATGTATTGAACACCGATTCAGAATTGGCAAAATAAAGCTCAGAAAGCAGTATTACAATCGGCCTCTTCTATTTGTTTGAAGGGTTGCTACATCAGTATCTCAATTGCAAAAAAAATTATGTGACTGTTTTCTTTTTCAATAAAGTTGTATGTATTGTGCATTGTCTTACCCTTTTCTTTAGTTAATGGCGTAACTTGTACTCGTACAGTTCTTGCACAGGGCTTTTTGAAAGCCAGTTGTGTCCCGCATGTCCTAGTAGTACTGATGCTAATACAGCTGCCATTCTGTACTGTTGGTGTCTGAATGAAATATACAACATGTTGAAGTTATTGTTTTCTACAGTAACATGTATGTATTTTGGGCATGATATTGATTAGAATTGGGTACCACAAAAAAAATAATATACCGGTACCACATTATACCATAGTATTTGGTGCAATATCACGCAGGTTTTTTTTTTTAATTATGAAGTTTAATAATCTAATATCAACTGTGTACCATATTTCACAATTTCATTTCTTCATAGGGGGAGGGGGGGGGGAATAAAATTGACTCTTTATTCATACCTCCAAAACTGTAGGGGTAGTGTCACCTTGGTCGGTGTCCATGGGTTCCTCGCCACTGATGTCTTTTGTCTGGCCATCAATCAATATCTCATTGATGATCTGTAAGAAAAATGAAAATATGAACCATTCAATACTTGTCAGGGCAGATTGACTGAATGACATATTTATGTGCAATTGGTTTAAATACATACATAATATAGTAGTCAACGTAGAATTGAAATGTAAAACCTAAGCTTATCTCGAGTTATTTGTCAATCCAAGCAACCTCTCCCCCCCCCCCAAAAAAAAAAAAATAAATAAAAAAAAATACATAAAATATATAAGTACATTTCAATTTTGTAGATGACACTAATATTTAATATATAATTTGTTCAAATTACCTAGGCATATAGAAAATGTTATGTAGATTTAAAAATCAGATCTTCAAAACATTGAATAAAACTATGCCTACATTAGGTCAATCCGTCCCAATACGTACCCTTCTGTTTTGACGTTTCATGAAGGCGGATCTGGGCTTTTTTGGTTTTGGTGTTGACGCAAACAGTGGGGACGCAAGTTGGGATACATCATCCATGGGCTCAGCTTGAACTGCCGTCTGTATGGTGGGGATAGCGTCGGCATTGAGAACCTTCTTCTTGGGGGGAGTTTGACCCATGGATCGAAGAATGGCGTATTTCATAGGATATGACCCATCTTCGAAGTGTTTTTCACACAGAGCCGAGTACGTTGTTGGACCGTCCCACTTGTCTCTTTTCTTTTGTACAAAATTTGTCCACATCTTACACAGATCGGCATTAGTAGGGAATAAATGAAGGGCAAACCCATCGCCGTACTTTGTTGAACACCCGTATGCCACACACCTCTTACCTACACTTCGTTTCCTATTTTCGCTCATTGCGAAACCTCGTAAAGTCTCAACGTTGTCCTCGATTATCTG